>NC_072734.1:154892320-155079834 GCF_026930045.1 Uloborus diversus | reverse complement strand
GATTAGCCAATGCAATAAACAAGTAATTATTGTTCAAAATTCAATTCCTCATTTCTTGCTGAATTAACTTCAAAAGATTAACGTTTACAAAATAAATTGTTTAAATGTATCTGCTTGCGTCATGTATCATTTATTATTCCTGGTTTAGGCTGATAATTAGTAATCATTTATCCATAGCATTGAGAATAAACTACCTTCTAAAACACTCTGAAAACCAGCCGGGGTGTGTACCTTTTGAAATACCCACGGTGGGGGGGGGGGGGTCCTGGTTGAACATTTCGGAAATAAGGCAAGTCTAGGTATACCGCTATTACGATCACTTCGTCTCAAATATGGCGAGATTCGAAACATAAAAATGCACAAATAAAAAAAAAATATACATATACAAACATAGTATGTAAAAAGTATGCATAGATGTATAAATTTGCAGTGCTTTTTTCCCCCAGCGTTAAAAGAAAAACAACGAATTGCTGTTGCGCGGAAGGGGGGAGGGAATTCCTTTATTGCTTTTTATTATTACGTATCATTTCAGGATATGCAAAACATTACAATCATAACTAAATGCATTTAGCTATTTCATATTGAAATAACTTGTTCCAAATATTGTTTTATAAATGTTGAATATGAGTAGTTAAATTCAATAATAAAATATGTGAATAGTAATTTAGAGCAGTAGTAGGAGATAGCAATTCCAGAGATTTAAAATCTAGATTATTACTTCATAAATATTACAGAAAGTTGTGATTAGTAAAACACGACTGGTTGAAAGGAATTCAACTCGTTTGCTACACGTGTTGAGGGGAGAAATGGGCGGGACGGACCTTGGCAGCATGTCTGGAGGAGTTCTACTCTTCCCTGCGACATGCGTTGAAAAGTAAGGGGTTGAGCTTTGACAGCACGTCCTGGTCAAAAGGGATTAAGTGCTTTTTATCTCCTTCCGAAAGGGGCAGGGAATTTCAAGATAAAAAGTATTGACCTTTTCGAGCAGATAGCCATGTTCCCAAGGTGACCTTTTCCAGGTGAAATTCCGCTCGTATGTCTAACCGCCAGAGAGTTAAGGGGGTCCTCGACACATTTTGAAAAAAAAAACTATTAAACAGTTTAGAGTTTTGAAATTTTTTGCACTCATTCTCCGTTTATTTAATAAGTAAAATCGTAAAATCGTAACATAAATAATAAAAATATTTTTTTTTATTTAAATTTAATTTTTTAAAATGGGGTTTGTTTTCAATAGCTAAAATTCAAAATACTACTAATCAATTTTCAATTTTTCTCCAAAAATTATGCACAAATATGTAATTTTGAAAAACAGCGATTTGAGAAGAACAGCATTTTAAAAGGGGCAGGAATTTAATTTTGGAAATGCTATTTTTAAACCCCCGCTATTTTCAAACAAAATAACCCTTACGACGCGGATGGGATTCGAACACACGCGGGCAGAGCCCAATGGATTAGCAGTCCATCGCCTTAACCACTCGGCCACCCCGTCTGATGTAGGATGAATTGGACCAAATAAACGTGACTAGGGTTCGCCCGGTGTTCGAAATGCGATCACATTCATTACAGTATATTGCAGATAATTTATATGAATTTTCCAGTTTCTAAATTTTTGTTTTTACTCTTATACATTCCTTCAGTGTACATCTAAGAATATATAATTTTTACATATACTCACAAGACGAAACAGTATTAATTTATTCCAATTCTTCTTTCTGTATTTGGCGTGGCATAGTCGTAGTATAGCAAAGTGGTTGCATAGTTTCGTAGCATAGCATTAATCATGCGATATCGCAATCTACCCGCTTTTTTATGTTTCCTTCCCCTGTTAAAAACTGTTAGAATTTAATGAATCTCCCTTAAAGCGTGACTTCATTCTTTGACTGCTCTCAGCTTTGTGATAACCCTGTGCAAATAGATATTTCCCGATTATTTGTTTATGTTTGCAAAGGTAGAACAATCGTAGCGCTGTCATTGCTGCTAAAAATTTGACGCCAAAGGATAAATTTTGCCAATTTCCCAAAAAAATGGACATCTTACTAAATGAAATGATATCGCAAAACTCAGTCAATACATGAAACCTCTGTATAGGTAAATTTCATTTCTTAAGGGGGTCCTCGACACATTTTGAAAAAAAAAAAACTATTAAACAGTTTAGAGTTTCGAAATTTTTTGCACTCATTCTCCGTTTATTTAATAAGTAAAATCGTAACATAAATAATAAAAATATTTTTTTTTTATTTAAATTTAATTTCTTTTAAATGGGGTTTGTTTTCAATAGCTAAAATTCAAAATACTCCTAATCAATTTTCAATTTTTCTCCAAAAATTATGCACAAATATGTAATTTTGAAAAACAGCGATTTGAGAAGAACAGCATTTTAAAAGGGGCAGGAATTTAATTTTGGAAATGCTATTTTTAAACCCCCGCTATTTTACAAACAAAATAACCCTTACGACGAGGATGGGATTCGAACCCACGCGGGCAGAGCCCAATGGATTAGCAGTCCATCGCCTTAACCACTCGGCCACCCCGTCTGATGTAGGATGAATTGGACCAAATAAACGTGACTAGGGTTCGCCCGGTGTTCGAAATGCGATCACATTCATTACAGAATATTGCAGATAATTTATATGAATTTTCCAGTTTCTAAATTTTTGTTTTTACTCTTATACATTCCTTCAGTGTACATCTAAGAATATATAATTTTTACATATACTCACAAGACCAAACAGTATTAATTTATTCCAATTCTTCTTTCTGTATTTGGCGTGGCATAGTCGTAGTATAGCAAAGTGGTTGCATAGTTTCGTAGCATAGCATTAATCATGCGATATCGCAATCTACCCGCTTTTTTATGTTTCCTTCCCCTGTTAAAAACTGTTAGAATTTAATGAATCTCCCTTAAAGCGTGACTTCATTCTTTGACTGCTCTCAGCTTTGTGATAACCCTGTGCAAATAGATATTCCCGATTATTTGTTTATGTTTGCAAAGTAGAACAATCGTAGCGCTGTCATTGCTGCCAAAAATTTGACGCCAAAGGATAAATTTTGCCAATTTCCCAAAAAAATAGACATCTTACTAAATGAAATGATATCGCAAAACTCAGTCAATACATGAAACCTCTGTATAGGTAAATTTCATTTCTTAAGGGGGTCCTCGACACATTTTGAAAAAAAAACTATTAAACAGTTTAGAGTTTTGAAATTTTTTGCACTCATTCTCCGTTTATTTAATAAGTAAAATCGTAACATAAATAATAAAAATATTTTTTTTTATTTAAATTTAATTTCTTTTAAATGGGGTTTGTTTTCAATAGCTAAAATTCAAAATACTCCTAATCAATTTTCAATTTTTCTCCAAAAATTATGCACAAATATGTAATTTTGAAAAACAGCGATTTGAGAAGAACAGCATTTTAAAAGGGGCAGGAATTTAATTTTGGAAATGCTATTTTTAAACCCCCGCTATTTTACAAACAAAATAACCCTTACGACGAGGATGGGATTCGAACCCACGCGGGCAGAGCCCAATGGATTAGCAGTCCATCGCCTTAACCACTCGGCCACCCCGTCTGATGTAGGATGAATTGGACCAAATAAACGTGACTAGGGTTCGCCCGGTGTTCGAAATGCGATCACATTCATTACAGAATATTGCAGATAATTTATATGAATTTTCCAGTTTCTAAATTTTTGTTTTTACTCTTATACATTCCTTCAGTGTACATCTAAGAATATATAATTTTTACACATACTCACAAGACCAAACAGTATTAATTTATTCCAATTCTTCTTTCTGTATTTGGCGTGGCATAGTCGTAGTGTAGCAAAGTGGTTGCATAGTTTCGTAGCATAGCATTAATCATGCGATATCGCAATCTACCCGCTTTTTTATGTTTCCTTCCCCTGTTAAAAACTGTTAGAATTTAATGAATCTCCCTTAAAGCGTGACTTCATTCTTTGACTGCTCTCAGCTTTGTGATAACCCTGTGCAAATAGATATTTCCCGATTATTTGTTTATGTTTGCAAAGGTAGAACAATCGTAGCGCTGTCATTGCTGCCAAAAATTTGACGCCAAAGGATAAATTTTGCCAATTTCCCAAAAAAATAGACATCTTACTAAATGAAATGATATCGCAAAACTCAGTCAATACATGAAACCTCTGTATAGGTAAATTTCATTTCTTAAGGGGGTCCTCGACACATTTTGAAAAAAAAAAACTATTAAACAGTTTAGAGTTTTGAAATTTTTTGCACTCATTCTCCGTTTATTTAATAAGTAAAATCGTAACATAAATAATAAAAATATTTTTTTTTATTTAAATTTAATTTCTTTTAAATGGGGTTTGTTTTCAATAGCTAAAATTCAAAATACTCCTAATCAATTTTCAATTTTTCTCCAAAAATTATGCACAAATATGTAATTTTGAAAAACAGCGATTTGAGAAGAACAGCATTTTAAAAGGGGCAGGAATTTAATTTTGGAAATGCTATTTTTAAACCCCCGCTTTTTACAAACAAAATAACCCTTACGACGAGGATGGGATTCGAACCCACGCGGGCAGAGCCCAATGGATTAGCAGTCCATCGCCTTAACCACTCGGCCACCCCGTCTGATGTAGGATGAATTGGACCAAATAAACGTGACTAGGGTTCGCCCGGTGTTCGAAATGCGATCACATTCATTACAGAATATTGCAGATAATTTATATGAATTTTCCAGTTTCTAAATTTTTGTTTTTACTCTTATACATTCCTTCAGTGTACATCTAAGAATATATAATTTTTACACATACTCACAAGACCAAACAGTATTAATTTATTCCAATTCTTCTTTCTGTATTTGGCGTGGCATAGTCGTAGTGTAGCAAAGTGGTTGCATAGTTTCGTAGCATAGCATTAATCATGCGATATCGCAATCTACCCGCTTTTTTATGTTTCCTTCCCCTGTTAAAAACTGTTAGAATTTAATGAATCTCCCTTAAAGCGTGACTTCATTCTTTGACTGCTCTCAGCTTTGTGATAACCCTGTGCAAATAGATATTGCCCGATTATTTGTTTATGTTTGCAAAGGTAGAACAATCGTAGCGCTGTCATTGCTGCCAAAAATTTGACGCCAAAGGATAAATTTTGCCAATTTCCCAAAAAAATAGACATCTTACTAAATGAAATGATATCGCAAAACTCAGTCAATACATGAAACCTCTGTATAGGTAAATTTCATTTCTTAAGGGGGTCCTCGACACATTTTGAAAAAAAAAAAAAAAAAAAAACTATTAAACAGTTTAGAGTTTTGAAATTTTTTGCACTCATTCTCCGTTTATTTAATAAGTAAAATCGTAACATAAATAATAAAAATATTTTTTTTTATTTAAATTTAATTTCTTTTAAATGGGGTTTGTTTTCAATAGCTAAAATTCAAAATACTCCTAATCAATTTTCAATTTTTCTCCAAAAATTATGCACAAATATGTAATTTTGAAAAACAGCGATTTGAGAAGAACAGCATTTTAAAAGGGGCAGGAATTTAATTTTGGAAATGCTATTTTTAAACCCCCGCTTTTTACAAACAAAATAACCCTTACGACGAGGATGGGATTCGAACCCACGCGGGCAGAGCCCAATGGATTAGCAGTCCATCGCCTTAACCACTCGGCCACCCCGTCTGATGTAGGATGAATTGGACCAAATAAACGTGACTAGGGTTCGCCCGGTGTTCGAAATGCGATCACATTCATTACAGAATATTGCAGATAATTTATATGAATTTTCCAGTTTCTAAATTTTTGTTTTTACTCTTATACATTCCTTCAGTGTACATCTAAGAATATATAATTTTTACACATACTCACAAGACCAAACAGTATTAATTTATTCCAATTCTTCTTTCTGTATTTGGCGTGGCATAGTCGTAGTGTAGCAAAGTGGTTGCATAGTTTCGTAGCATAGCATTAATCATGCGATATCGCAATCTACCCGCTTTTTTATGTTTCCTTCCCCTGTTAAAAACTGTTAGAATTTAATGAATCTCCCTTAAAGCGTGACTTCATTCTTTGACTGCTCTCAGCTTTGTGATAACCCTGTGCAAATAGATATTGCCCGATTATTTGTTTATGTTTGCAAAGGTAGAACAATCGTAGCGCTGTCATTGCTGCCAAAAATTTGACGCCAAAGGATAAATTTTGCCAATTTCCCAAAAAAATAGACATCTTACTAAATGAAATGATATCGCAAAACTCGGTCAATACATGAAACCTCTGTATAGGTAAATTTCATTTCTTAAGGGGGTCCTCGACACATTTTGAAAAAAAAAAAAAAACTATTAAACAGTTTAGAGTTTTGAAATTTTTTGCACTCATTCTCCGTTTATTTAATAAGTAAAATCGTAACATAAATAATAAAAATATTTTTTTTTATTTAAATTTAATTTCTTTTAAATGGGGTTTGTTTTCAATAGCTAAAATTCAAAATACTCCTAATCAATTTTCAATTTTTCTCCAAAAATTATGCACAAATATGTAATTTTGAAAAACAGCGATTTGAGAAGAACAGCATTTTAAAAGGGGCAGGAATTTAATTTTGGAAATGCTATTTTTAAACCCCCGCTTTTTACAAACAAAATAACCCTTACGACGAGGATGGGATTCGAACCCACGCGGGCAGAGCCCAATGGATTAGCAGTCCATCGCCTTAACCACTCGGCCACCCCGTCTGATGTAGGATGAATTGGACCAAATAAACGTGACTAGGGTTCGCCCGGTGTTCGAAATGCGATCACATTCATTACAGAATATTGCAGATAATTTATATGAATTTTCCAGTTTCTAAATTTTTGTTTTTACTCTTATACATTCCTTCAGTGTACATCTAAGAATATATAATTTTTACACATACTCACAAGACCAAACAGTATTAATTTATTCCAATTCTTCTTTCTGTATTTGGCGTGGCATAGTCGTAGTGTAGCAAAGTGGTTGCATAGTTTCGTAGCATAGCATTAATCATGCGATATCGCAATCTACCCGCTTTTTTATGTTTCCTTCCCCTGTTAAAAACTGTTAGAATTTAATGAATCTCCCTTAAAGCGTGACTTCATTCTTTGACTGCTCTCAGCTTTGTGATAACCCTGTGCAAATAGATATTTCCCGATTATTTGTTTATGTTTGCAAAGGTAGAACAATCGTAGCGCTGTCATTGCTGCCAAAAATTTGACGCCAAAGGATAAATTTTGCCAATTTCCCAAAAAAATAGACATCTTACTAAATGAAATGATATCGCAAAACTCGGTCAATACATGAAACCTCTGTATAGGTAAATTTCATTTCTTAAGGGGGTCCTCGACACATTTTGAAAAAAAAAAAAAAACTATTAAACAGTTTAGAGTTTTGAAATTTTTTGCACTCATTCTCCGTTTATTTAATAAGTAAAATCGTAACATAAATAATAAAAATATTTTTTTTTATTTAAATTTAATTTCTTTTAAATGGGGTTTGTTTTCAATAGCTAAAATTCAAAATACTCCTAATCAATTTTCAATTTTTCTCCAAAAATTATGCACAAATATGTAATTTTGAAAAACAGCGATTTGAGAAGAACAGCATTTTAAAAGGGGCAGGAATTTAATTTTGGAAATGCTATTTTTAAACCCCCGCTTTTTACAAACAAAATAACCCTTACGACGAGGATGGGATTCGAACCCACGCGGGCAGAGCCCAATGGATTAGCAGTCCATCGCCTTAACCACTCGGCCACCCCGTCTGATGTAGGATGAATTGGACCAAATAAACGTGACTAGGGTTCGCCCGGTGTTCGAAATGCGATCACATTCATTACAGAATATTGCAGATAATTTATATGAATTTTCCAGTTTCTAAATTTTTGTTTTTACTCTTATACATTCCTTCAGTGTACATCTAAGAATATATAATTTTTACACATACTCACAAGACCAAACAGTATTAATTTATTCCAATTCTTCTTTCTGTATTTGGCGTGGCATAGTCGTAGTGTAGCAAAGTGGTTGCATAGTTTCGTAGCATAGCATTAATCATGCGATATCGCAATCTACCCGCTTTTTTATGTTTCCTTCCCCTGTTAAAAACTGTTAGAATTTAATGAATCTCCCTTAAAGCGTGACTTCATTCTTTGACTGCTCTCAGCTTTGTGATAACCCTGTGCAAATAGATATTGCCCGATTATTTGTTTATGTTTGCAAAGGTAGAACAATCGTAGCGCTGTCATTGCTGCCAAAAATTTGACGCCAAAGGATAAATTTTGCCAATTTCCCAAAAAAATAGACATCTTACTAAATGAAATGATATCGCAAAACTCGGTCAATACATGAAACCTCTGTATAGGTAAATTTCATTTCTTAAGGGGGTCCTCGACACATTTTGAAAAAAAAAAAAAAACTATTAAACAGTTTAGAGTTTCGAAATTTTTTGCACTCATTCTCCGTTTATTTAATAAGTAAAATCGTAACATAAATAATAAAAATATTTTTTTTTATTTAAATTTAATTTCTTTTAAATGGGGTTTGTTTTCAATAGCTAAAATTCAAAATACTCCTAATCAATTTTCAATTTTTCTCCAAAAATTATGCACAAATATGTAATTTTGAAAAACAGCGATTTGAGAAGAACAGCATTTTAAAAGGGGCAGGAATTTAATTTTGGAAATGCTATTTTTAAACCCCCGCTTTTTACAAACAAAATAACCCTTACGACGAGGATGGGATTCGAACCCACGCGGGCAGAGCCCAATGGATTAGCAGTCCATCGCCTTAACCACTCGGCCACCCCGTCTGATGTAGGATGAATTGGACCAAATAAACGTGACTAGGGTTCGCCCGGTGTTCGAAATGCGATCACATTCATTACAGAATATTGCAGATAATTTATATGAATTTTCCAGTTTCTAAATTTTTGTTTTTACTCTTATACATTCCTTCAGTGTACATCTAAGAATATATAATTTTTACACATACTCACAAGACAAACAGTATTAATTTATTCCAATTCTTCTTTCTGTATTTGGCGTGGCATAGTCGTAGTGTAGCAAAGTGGTTGCATAGTTTCGTAGCATAGCATTAATCATGCGATATCGCAATCTACCCGCTTTTTTATGTTTCCTTCCCCTGTTAAAAACTGTTAGAATTTAATGAATCTCCCTTAAAGCGTGACTTCATTCTTTGACTGCTCTCAGCTTTGTGATAACCCTGTGCAAATAGATATTTCCCGATTATTTGTTTATGTTTGCAAAGGTAGAACAATCGTAGCGCTGTCATTGCTGCCAAAAATTTGACGCCAAAGGATAAATTTTGCCAATTTCCCAAAAAAATAGACATCTTACTAAATGAAATGATATCGCAAAACTCGGTCAATACATGAAACCTCTGTATAGGTAAATTTCATTTCTTAAGGGGGTCCTCGACACATTTTGAAAAAAAAAACTATTAAACAGTTTAGAGTTTTGAAATTTTTTGCACTCATTCTCCGTTTATTTAATAAGTAAAATCGTAACATAAATAATAAAAATATTTTTTTTTATTTAAATTTAATTTCTTTTAAATGGGGTTTGTTTTCAATAGCTAAAATTCAAAATACTCCTAATCAATTTTCAATTTTTCTCCAAAAATTATGCACAAATATGTAATTTTGAAAAACAGCGATTTGAGAAGAACAGCATTTTAAAAGGGGCAGGAATTTAATTTTGGAAATGCTATTTTTAAACCCCCGCTTTTTACAAACAAAATAACCCTTACGACGAGGATGGGATTCGAACCCACGCGGGCAGAGCCCAATGGATTAGCAGTCCATCGCCTTAACCACTCGGCCACCCCGTCTGATGTAGGATGAATTGGACCAAATAAACGTGACTAGGGTTCGCCCGGTGTTCGAAATGCGATCACATTCATTACAGAATATTGCAGATAATTTATATGAATTTTCCAGTTTCTAAATTTTTGTTTTTACTCTTATACATTCCTTCAGTGTACATCTAAGAATATATAATTTTTACACATACTCACAAGACCAAACAGTATTAATTTATTCCAATTCTTCTTTCTGTATTTGGCGTGGCATAGTCGTAGTGTAGCAAAGTGGTTGCATAGTTTCGTAGCATAGCATTAATCATGCGATATCGCAATCTACCCGCTTTTTTATGTTTCCTTCCCCTGTTAAAAACTGTTAGAATTTAATGAATCTCCCTTAAAGCGTGACTTCATTCTTTGACTGCTCTCAGCTTTGTGATAACCCTGTGCAAATAGATATTGCCCGATTATTTGTTTATGTTTGCAAAGGTAGAACAATCGTAGCGCTGTCATTGCTGCCAAAAATTTGACGCCAAAGGATAAATTTTGCCAATTTCCCAAAAAAATAGACATCTTACTAAATGAAATGATATCGCAAAACTCGGTCAATACATGAAACCTCTGTATAGGTAAATTTCATTTCTTAAGGGGGTCCTCGACACATTTTGAAAAAAAAAACTATTAAACAGTTTAGAGTTTTGAAATTTTTTGCACTCATTCTCCGTTTATTTAATAAGTAAAATCGTAACATAAATAATAAAAATATTTTTTTTTATTTAAATTTAATTTCTTTTAAATGGGGTTTGTTTTCAATAGCTAAAATTCAAAATACTCCTAATCAATTTTCAATTTTTCTCCAAAAATTATGCACAAATATGTAATTTTGAAAAACAGCGATTTGAGAAGAACAGCATTTTAAAAGGGGCAGGAATTTAATTTTGGAAATGCTATTTTTAAACCCCCGCTTTTTACAAACAAAATAACCCTTACGACGAGGATGGGATTCGAACCCACGCGGGCAGAGCCCAATGGATTAGCAGTCCATCGCCTTAACCACTCGGCCACCCCGTCTGATGTAGGATGAATTGGACCAAATAAACGTGACTAGGGTTCGCCCGGTGTTCGAAATGCGATCACATTCATTACAGAATATTGCAGATAATTTATATGAATTTTCCAGTTTCTAAATTTTTGTTTTTACTCTTATACATTCCTTCAGTGTACATCTAAGAATATATAATTTTTACACATACTCACAAGACCAAACAGTATTAATTTATTCCAATTCTTCTTTCTGTATTTGGCGTGGCATAGTCGTAGTATAGCAAAGTGGTTGCATAGTTTCGTAGCATAGCATTAATCATGCGATATCGCAATCTACCCGCTTTTTTATGTTTCCTTCCCCTGTTAAAAACTGTTAGAATTTAATGAATCTCCCTTAAAGCGTGACTTCATTCTTTGACTGCTCTCAGCTTTGTGATAACCCTGTGCAAATAGATATTTCCCGATTATTTGTTTATGTTTGCAAAGGTAGAACAATCGTAGCGCTGTCATTGCTGCCAAAAATTTGACGCCAAAGGATAAATTTTGTCAATTTCCCAAAAAAATAGACATCTTACTAAATGAAATGATATCGCAAAACTCAGTCAATACATGAAACCTCTGTAGAGGTAAAATTCATTTCTTAAGGGGGTCCTCGACACATTTTGAAAAAAAAAAAACTATTAAACAGTTTAGAGTTTTGAAATTTTTTGCACTCATTCTCCGTTTATTTAATAAGTAAAATCGTAACATAAATAATAAAAATATTTTTTTTTATTTAAATTTAA
Source organism: Uloborus diversus (assembly GCF_026930045.1). Taxonomy (NCBI): domain Eukaryota; kingdom Metazoa; phylum Arthropoda; class Arachnida; order Araneae; family Uloboridae; genus Uloborus; species Uloborus diversus. The sequence goes on along the minus strand of NC_072734.1, from coordinate 155,068,190 downwards.
TTTTTTTAAATGGGGTTTGTTTTTAATAGCTAAAATTCAGAATACTCCTAATCAATTTTCAATTTTTCTCCAAAAATTATGCGCAAATATGTAATTTTGAAAAACAGCGATTTGAGAAGAACAGCATTTTAAAAGGGGCAGGAATTTAATTTTGGAAATGCTATTTTTAAACCCCCGCTGTTTTCAAACAAAATAACACTTACGACGAGAATGGGATTCGAACCCACGCGGGCAGAGCCCAATGGATTAGCAGTCCACCGCCTTAACCACTCGGCCACCCCGTCTGATGCAGGATGAATTGGACCAAATAAACGTGACTAGGGTTCGCCCGGTGTTCGAAATGCGATCACATTCATTACAGAATATTGCAGATAATTTATATGAATTTTCCAGTTTCTAAATTTTTGTTTTTACTCTTATACATTCCTTCAGTGTACATCTAAGAATATATAATTTTTACACATACTCACAAGACCAAACAGTATTAATTTATTCCAATTCTTCTTTCTGTATTTGGCGTGGCATAGTCGTAGTATAGCAAAGTGGTTGCATAGTTTCGTAGCATAGCATTAATCATGCGATATCGCAATCTACCCGCTTTTTTATGTTTCCTTCCCCTGTTAAAAACTGTTACAATTTAATGAATCTCCCTTAAAGCGTGACTTCATTCTTTGACTGCTCTCAGCTTTGTGATAACCCTGTGCAAATAGATATTTCCCGATTATTTGTTTATAATTGCAAAGGTAAAACAATCGTAGCGCTGTCATTGCTGCCAAAAATTTGACGCCAAAGGATAAATTTTGCCAATTTCCCAAAAAAATAGACATCTTACTAAATGAAATGATATCGCAAAACTCAGTCAATACATGAAACCTCTGTATAGGTAAATTTCATTTCTTAAGGGGTTCCTCGACACATTTTGAAAAAAAAAACTATTAAACAGTTTACAGTTTCTAAATTTTTTGCACTCATTCTCCGTTTATTTAATAAGTAAAATCGTAACATAAAAATTAAAAATAGTTTTTTTATTTAAATTTAATTTTTTAAAATGGGGTTTGTTTTCAATAGCTAAATATCAAAATACTCCTAATCAATTTTCAATTTTTCTCCAAAAATTATGCACAAATATGTAATTTTAAAAAACAGCGATTTGAGAAGAACAGCATTTTAAAAGGGGCAGGAATTTAATTTTGGAAATGCTATTTTTAAACCCCCGCTATTTTCAAACAAAATAACCCTTACGACGAGGATGGGCTTCGAACCCACGCGGGCAGAGCCCAATGGATTAGCAGTCCATCGCCTTAACCACTCGGCCACCCCGTCTGATGTAGGATGAATTGGACCAAATAAACGTGACTAGGGTTCGCCCGGTGTTCGAAATGCGATCACATTCATTACAGAATATTGCAGATAATTTATATGAATTTTCCAGTTTCTAAATTTTTGTTTTTACTCTTATACATTCCTTCAGTGTACATCTAAGAATATATAATTTTTACACATACTCACAAGACCAAACAGTATTAATTTATTCCAATTCTTCTTTCTGTATTTGGCGTGGCATAGTCGTAGTATAGCAAAGTGGTTGCATAGTTTCGTAGCAAAAAGCATTAATCATGCGATATCGCAATCTACCCGCTTTTTTATGTTTCCTTCCCCTGTTAAAAACTGTTACAATTTAATGAATCTCCCTTAAAGCGTGACTTCATTCTTTGACTGCTCTCAGCTTTGTGATAACCCTGTGCAAATAGATATTTCCCGATTATTTGTTTATAATTGCAAAGGTAGAACAATCGTAGCGCTGTCATTGCTGCCAAAAATTTGACGCCAAAGGATAAATTTTGCCAATTTCCCAAAAAAATAGACATCTTACTAAATGAAATGATATCGCAAAACTCAGTCAATACATGAAACCTCTGTATAGGTAAATTTCATTTCTTAAGGGGGTCCTCGACACATTTTGAAAAAAAAAACTATTAAACAGTTTACAGTTTTGAAATTTTTTGCACTCATTCTCCGTTTATTTAATAAGTAAAATCGTAACATAAAAATTAAAAATATTTTTTTTATTTAAATTTAATTTTTTAAAATGGGGTTTGTTTTCAATAGCTAAATATCAAAATACTCCTAATCAATTTTCAATTTTTCTCCAAAAATTATGCACAAATATGTAATTTTGAAAAACAGCGATTTGAGAAGAACAGCATTTTAAAAGGGGCGGGAATTTAATTTTGGAAATGCTATTTTTAAACCCCCGCTATTTTCAAACAAAATAACCCTTACGACGAGGATGGGCTTTGAACCCACGCGGGCAGAGCCCAATGGATTAGCAGTCCATCGCCTTAACCACTCGGCCACCCCGTCTGATGTAGGATGAATTGGACCAAATAAACGTGACTAGGGTTCGCCCGGTGTTCGAAATGCGATCACATTCATTACAGAATATTGCAGATAATTTATATGAATTTTCCAGTTTCTAAATTTTTGTTTTTACTCTTATACATTCCTTCAGTGTACATCTAAGAATATATAATTTTTACACATACTCACAAGACCAAACAGTATTAATTTATTCCAATTCTTCTTTCTGTATTTGGCGTGGCATAGTCGTAGTATAGCAAAGTGGTTGCATAGTTTCGTAGCAAAAAGCATTAATCATGCGATATCGCAATCTACCCGCTTTTTTATGTTTCCTTCCCCTGTTAAAAACTGTTAGAATTTAATGAATCTCTCTTAAAGCGTGACTTCATTCTTTGACTGCTCTCAGCTTTGTGATTACCCTGTGCAAATAGATATTTCCCGATTATTGGTTTATGTTTGCAAAGGTAGAACAATCGTAGTGCTGTCATTGCTGCCAAAAATTTGACGCCAAAGGATAAATTTTGCCAATTTCCCAAAGAAATAGACATCTTACTAAATGACATGATATCGCAAAACTGAGTCAATACATGAAACCTCTGTAAAGGTAAGTTTCATTTCTGAAGGGTTCCTCGACACATTTTGAAAAAAAAAACTATTAAACAGTTTAGAGTTTTGAAATTTTTTGCACTCATTCACCGTCTATTTAATAAGCAAAATCGAAACATAAATAATAAAAATATTTTTTTATATTTAAATTTAATTTTTTTAAATGGGATTTGTTTTCAATATCTAAAATTCAAAATACTCTTAATCAATTTTCAAAATTTTTTCAAAAAATTATGCACAAATATGTAATTTTGAAAAACAGCGATTCGAGAAGAACAGCATTTTAAAAATGAGGGGAATTTAATATTTTCAAACAAAATAACCTTTCCGACGAGGATGGGATTCGAACCCACGCTGGCAGAACCTAATGGATTAGCAGTCCATCGCCTTAACCACTCGGCCACCCCGTCTGATGTAGGATGAATTGGACCAAATAAACGTGACTAGGGTTCGCCCGGTGGTCGAAATCCGATCATATTCACTACAGAATATTGCAGATAATTTATATGAATTTTACAGTTTCTAAGTTTTTGTTTTTACTCTTATACATCCCTTCAGTGTACAACTTAGAATATATAATTTTTACATATACTCACAAGACCAAACATTAATAATTTATTCCAATTCTTCTTTCTGTACTTGACGTGGCATAGTCGTAGCATAGTAAAGTCGTTGCATAGTTTCGTACTAAACCTCTGTATAGGTAAACTTCATTTCTTAAGGGGATCCTCGACACATTTTGAAAAAAAAAAAAAAAAACTATTTAACAGTTTAGAGTTTTGAAATTTTTTGCACTTTTTCACCGTTTATTTAATAAGCAAAATCGCGTATCATAAATTATAAAAATATTTTTTTATTTAAATTTATTTTTTTTAAATGTTTTTTTTTTCAATTGCTAAAAAACAAAATACTCTTAATCAATTTTCAAATTTTTTTCAAAAAATTATGCACAAATATGTAATTTTGAAGAGCAGCGATTTGAGAAGATTTGAGAAGCATTACATTTTAAAAGCGACAGGAATTTAATTTTGGAAATGCTATTTTTAAACACCCGCCATTTTCAAACAAAATAACTTTTTCAACGAGCATGGATTTGAACCCACGCGGGCAGAGCCCAACGGATTAGCTGTCCATCGCCTCAACCACTTGGCCACCCCTTCTGATGCAGGATGATCTGGACCTAAGAAACGGGGCTAGGGTTCGCCCGGTGGTCAGAATCCAAGTATATTCATTACTGAATATTGGAGAAAACTTGTATGAATTTTCCAGCTTCTAACATTTTTATTTTTACTCATATACATTCGTTCAGTGTACATCTAGGAACATATGATTTTTACATGATGTCATTGAAAGGGAGGGGGAAGAGTGAAATAGGAATGTTTAAATACAGATTTGGCACTTGTTAAGTTGAAATGTATGCATTCATCTACATTCGGTTAATCATCGCCTTTTTTTTTTCTTTGAAAGTGAAAGGTCGCGGGAAGTCCTACTCGCGGATACGCCGGCCGTGGATAATCAAGAGTTGACTGTGCTACTTACTTATAGATTATGTTACGTAACTTTTATTTTAACTAGAAAATCTTCCGGCACAATAAAATCCTTTCCTTGCATGTGAAATATCACCAAAACACATTGTCAAATTATCATGCCGTGGCGCGAGTTTCATTGTTGAAGCATGCGGGTTACTTGATCATCGGCTATAATTAGGCTGGCCAGACGTCCCGAATTGACCGGGACAGTCCCGGTTTTCAGAAACAATCCCTTTGTCCCAGCCGGATTACTTCACGTCCCGGAAAATGATAAATTTGATTATTGGTGACCAAAAAGTCAAAAAATAGTTAACTGTGATGGGATATTTAGCACAATAACTTTTGCACCTGTAACCTTGACGCGTACACGTAACATTGGATTAACTTGTGAACATTTTTACAACAAGGTTAAAAGCAAAACAAAAAGATCGATTTTTGAAAAAGTCCTAGCCAATAAGAAGTACATGTGAATTTCATAATCAAATTTTTATTCATTTCAACTGTTTCTTCTTTCTTAAGTAATTTACAAATATCAACATGTTACAAAAAAAATGTGTAAATATATTTTGAGCAATTTATTATTGGCCTGGATTAGGTTCTTAATTAAGTTATTAATTTATTAGCTTTTAAATTTACCCAACAGAATCACTCTAAAAAGCAGAAAAGAGTGTACTCTTGAATTCGTGCGAAGCTGGGGAAAGGGGGGTGGGGCATTCCGTTGTCCCGGTTGAACATTTCAGAAATTCGGAAAGCCTAGCTATAATTAATATGAGGATGTGTGAAAGTATTACAAATTTTAGTTGCGTTTAAAACTTAAAATTGGAGTACCAAAACTAGACGCTTTGTTAAAAAGGAAAAATTAAATTTGGTTGCACAGTTTAGTCTTACTCCTTTTACGGTAGCATATCTTGTTCTGGTACTTTCTACTGAGCTTTTGTTAAGAGTTTCTTGACGAAAGAGTTACAGAACAGGATCCGTAGCTTGCTCTTTTTTCGACAACGATGTCTGTCTCATCTTCCTCGCTTTCACTTTGTAGATCAGTGACAACGGGATCTTTTTCCAACAGGTAAGGTCCCAAGCACTCCATAAACGCCGAGCCCAGAGGAGCGGTAAGAATAATAGATAAAACAGATAATGTTAACACCTGCAGAGAGAATAAAAACAATACTTATTATTGAAAGTGGAAAATCAAAGGATGCAAATGAATGCATAGTGTAGCTCCGATAAATTCATTCGTGACCTTGACAATGTTTACCTCTTTTGGGATAACTAAGGGAGGGTGATTGACGTTGAGTTGAATTAGCTTACTTTTGTTGTAGGTTTGCGAAAGCGTATCAATTCAACCCCGAACAAATAACACTTCCCTTTTTCGCTAAATTTCCCAGAAATTTAGCACCTCCGTGGCTCTGAGATAGAAGCTTCGGTTTGTACGCCGAAGGTCGTAAGTTCGATCTTCACCAAGGTCCTGCGTGTGGTTTTCTCTCTTCGCATTGTAAATCTTTGTTCTGTATGTTAATAAACTTAGGAAAAATTGTTGCGATAATCACTACCGGGCCATAAGTCATACTGCGAGGTCAGGCACAAATCTCTACATCTTCATACAACCTGCAATCTATAATCCCCCAAAAAGAGGTAAATAATTCCCATGTAATGGACCAACTTAAAAGAGTCACATTATAACGCAAGTTAAGTATTCGAAACGGTACAGCGAAGGAAATATGACTTCACACGAGGCAACTTAGTTGAATCCATTTTCGAACGATCGATTTTTGGAAGTGTAACCAAACCAAGTAGATAAGTGAAGAAATCGCCTGCCATCCTTCACATGACAGTAAACTGTGCCTGGTGTGCTCGGCACTTGTGCCACTATTATTCTCATCCATATGAGTATAGTCACCTTTTTATTTGAATACATCGGGACTTCGCCAAGCGTTTGCTCAACACAGTAAACTAGTTGATACTCAACTTGGTACAGTTTTAACAGCTTTGTGGAGCAACTGCTTAAAAACATTCGGAAGAAAAGTTTATGGAACTAAGTTGCCTCGTATGAAGACAAACGAAAATCGCCAGTCAATTAGTTGACGAGCAACTTTTCGAAAAGTTCATTCCACTAACTGCTTCGTGTGCGGATGCCTTAAAGAACTGTTTTGCATTGTTTGAAGGTCTCTTTCTTGTTAACTCGATTTCCCATTTTAATATCAAGTGAAAAATGTTTTTATGCTAATCCACATTTATGCTGAAATCTGCATTTCAAATGGATGATGTGAATCTCCAAATAATCTCTCGCCATTCACCACCTGGCGATTAAATCAAATACAGTGACCGCCGTTTATTAAAATCACGTTCGCTCTGAGGACATTTGATTTTATAAAGCGGCTGGTTTTATAAACCGGCATGCTTGCACCTGCACTCACATAAAAGTAAAAGGGGTTGAAGTTTAAATATACTCAAAAAACGAAATAAACTACTTAATTTATTTTTGAGTGCTTCAAAATACAGTTGACATTTTACACATGAGGTACATTTTCATACACGATAGTGTTTTTCAAGCAACAATAAGCCAATATTTTAACAGAATTGGACTAAAGATTCAGTATTGTTTGAAAGTTTGCAAAATTTTTTCTTTTTTTTAATTTCTCTCAACATTGTATTTTTCTCTACTCTAAAGTGTAAATCAAGCATTTTTGAAGAAAGCTATTGAAGAAAGCAAATTTGTCTCTGAAGGCAGATTTGTCCTTATCTTCTGAGACCGACTCCTTCAATTGGTGCTTCTTGATCAATTTTTTTACGTATGATGGCCAAAAGTTTGATTTTATAAAACGGCGATAGTGATTTTATTAATGGATGGTTTTAACATGTTTTGATACTGCAATGATTCTGTTATTTCAGATTTAATTTTAAAAAGCGGCTGATTTTATAATCCAGTGATTTTATTAGTGGCGGTTACTGTACTCAACCGCTAACTTTTCAACATCTTACTGGCCACACAACCCCTGCTCATAAATATTGTTTCATTGATTTAAAAAAAAAATCATTTCTACTTCATCGAATTGGATCTATGCAGGCAATAGACCCAACAGGAACTGCTCTCACGTGGACCCCTGATGGCAAGAGGAAGCGTGGGCGTCTAAAACTAACCTGGTGTCTGATGGCCATACAAGAAAGAAATGCCTTTGGTTGGCCCAACTGGGGGAGAAAGGAGGGAGGCGGCATGCTATTCCAAATCGCCAACGGATAACAAAATAAGACATACGCATACTTCATTTTTTACTTCCTTTTACAAAAAAGGATGTATTCGCGAAAAAATTTTCACTCAAAAATCGGCCTTAATTTCCATTTTTCTCACACCCGAATGAATATTGAGTTTTTTCTTTTCGACCCGACCACACGTGGATATATGCCCAGAAACCTACAGACACTCGAAATATCCATTTTGACTACCCCCGAATTAATTACAACGAATTTTCTCGTGACGTCCGTATGTATATATGCGTATGTGCGTATGTGTGTATGTGTGTATGTATCTCTCATAACTCAAAAACAGAATGACCTAGAAAGTTGATATTTGGTACGTAGGCTCCTAGTGGGGCCTAGTTCACCTTACCTTTTGGTTGCATTCGGATGTTCCTAAGGGGGTCTTTTGCCCCTTTTGGGGGGGGGGAATCATTCTTAATTTCGATGTAAACTGAAGTGGTGTTATGATTTGTCGCACACTTGGCAATAGATCGCCAGTTTTTTGCTCGCCAAGTTTTGTCGCCAACTTGGTGACAAATTTGGCGTTTTTTTTTTTTTTAAATTTGGTTTCAATATGGCCAGTGTTGGTGATATTTAGAGAGTAAACATTTGAAGCACATTAAAATTGTCGATAATGGGGAAATGACATTAAATTTTAGTAAAAGGAAGTCATGTGATGCACACATGAGCTCGTTTTAAAACAAAAATTGATGGTTGAAGCAGTATCAGTCCTTTTTTATAATTTCTCATATGTATAACGTTGTAGTTAGGTCTGCTTTCACTAAAAAAAAGTGCTGGAAAGATTGGCTACTAATAATAAAAAATAAGTGGCTACTAAACTAAAACGCCGGCAACTGGTGACGAACTTGAATTTTGAATTTTCAGGACTAGGACGAGGTAATAAATTTTGCTGGTGTTCTTGAAAGTTAATTTTAAAAAAAGAGTGCTCTAAGTTTGCAAATTTCAACAGAAAGATAAAACATTTTTATTTCCTTTTTTTTTTCATTTTTTAAATTTAAATTTTCATTAATTTCATTTTTGAATTTTCTCAATCATTTTCATTTAATTTAGTTTAAAACTCTACTAGTTCCTTGTTTTTGTACATTTCGAACGTGAATTTTTGTTTTTTAAAAAACTGTCTTGAAATAGGTAAAAAAATTGAAGAAACTTGTACTTAGCATTAGTAAATCAATTTTCGAAGATAGGAGCGATAGGACAACAAGGATCAAGTATGCGGTTTGGCTTTTCTTACGGTTTTCAAATCAGTCTCATATTTCGGATTGAAATCATTTTATAAAAAATAATTTTAAAGTTTTTTCTCCTATTATTCTGTGAAATGATAGAATTTACTGATTAAAGATTCAAGCTTGTTTTCATACTTTTTCTGATTTTTTATAAAAGGATAATACTTACCTGCTTCGAATATGTTTCAAACTCGTATCCTTTGCTTTGAGATCTTGCGTAGTCCAGTGCTTGTGATCCAACAGCAGCCTTAAACAAAGAATAAACAGAAAAATTATTGATGAAATTTAGGTCAAAAATTTTTTAAAAGAGCAAGGCACGAAACTAAGAAGTTTTATTTAATGTGCTCGACATTGAAGCAGAATATTACGAAAATATATGAAACATAAAATATAGTGCAACACGCCATTCGACCAGAACTGAAGGTAACTACTACAGTGAAGCACTGCTTATACGTTTTTCAAGGGACTGTATGAAAAAAAGCGCATAAATGAAAAAAAAAAAAGAACAAGAGATATCCGTTAATATGTATTGGAGTCTGCAGGGACCAATTTAAAAAACGTATAAATGATAAACACGTATTAAAGACAAACGTATAAACGGTGCTTCACTGTCCTCTGCCGTGCGAAGGTAAAGGGTAGCAGTATCAGTAGAAAATATTTTTACTGCAGAATTAAACATTTTTTTTCGTGCATTATTTTCAGCGGTAACCAAATAAGGAAGTTTGTACAATAAAGCAAGTTTGTACAAATAAGAAAAATCGATGACAAAAATGCAAAATGAAAAATTTGCAGTTACTGCCACCTTCCCACGACAGTCTGTTCTTATTTATATTTTAAAGTTATGGTTTTTAAGTGCGTAAAATTGTATTTATGGCATATAGGTCCGTCACTTCAGCTTCTTGAAGCAGGGCTAAAGGGGGCAAGGTTGGACAGAGGTTTTCCTGATCACATGATTATATATAATTTTAAATTGTTTTAAAACAAGGAATTCTGTAAAGCATCGAAATTTTTTGAAAAAATAAGTTTACTTTTCGTCCAGTTAGCAATGAAACATCTAATTTATATTTGATTTAACAGCATTCTTGACTTTTTTCTTAAAAAAGTGCTAATATTGTTGGCTCTCTTGATTTTTCCACGAATGAAGATTAGTTTCCCTGTCGCACCAGACACCATTGGTTCGCTACTGCTTACAACACCCCCTATATGTCATTATAACCGAGACATATATCGTTGTATCTGGAGATATATATTGTTGGGTCGGTTTGTAATTTAAAAAAAGAAAGAGAGAAAAATTCCATTTGTAAATAGCTTTGTTGTTACTCTATGTAGACATAAAAAATTTTCAGTAACAGAATAAATTCAAGGCATTGTATCCATACTATAAATTTCTGTGCGCGTTTGTATGAAACCCTATCTCCTCCAGAGGAGCAATGTCTACCATGCATTACGCCCTGTCTCAAATCTCTAAACCTTAAATGTCCGGACATCCAAGGGTAAAAAATATAAAAATCATCAATTGTCACCCACCGCTAGCGGCATTGAGCCTCTGTAGGTAGCGAATGGGATTGGCTATAGCGAAACGAACAGAGCCCCTAGTGATAGGGGCCCCCATACCAATAGTAGTAGTAGTCCAATAACAATGTACTGCAAAAATAATGCAGAGACGTTGTAGCATTGCCTACACGTTTCAATGCGTTTTGCAGTATTATTTTAAATACCTGAACGGTAGCCTTAGCCAGCCAAGAAGACGAAACGAATAACTTCTCCTTGAAGCTCAGTTGTGATCTCATTAAAGCTAGTATTGTTGCAATTGCACGCACTAGGAGACCAAGAATTAAAGTCAAAACAGCATAACCTGCAAAAAATTTAAATACATTAATTCGTATCTAAGAAAGTTATTATTATTATTATTATTATTATTATTATCTCTTTTTGCAATAGAATTACAGCCAGTTGATTTGTTCGTCTTTCTAAAAGTTGTAGTTTTAAGTGCCAGGCAGTACAAATTATTTCTCAGAGATATCTATTCTTCATTTTATCATTTTGCACCATTTTGTTGTTACTTTTAAATAAAAATTAATAATAAATGAATGAGCATTAATTCATTTGAATCATAAATAATGAATCACAATATTTTAAAAGTTAACAGAGTTACAAACAGAGAATAGTCGTGACGAGTTTTCAAAAATCTTGGTACCTCATTCATTTCAAAAGTTCCGTAAAAATATATTATTATTAATTACGCCATAAAAATTCATTAGAACACGAAAACCGTTAAAAATTCCATTTAATTTTAAGATAACCCACCAAGCAGGTAAAAAAAGGGGAACATCAAATTGCTCAATAAATGTCATTAAAATATACAACAATCAGTCTACTCCAGTATTCATCAACATTCTTGCCAAGTGACACATTCATTGTAAAAACAATTCAGAAACGTTCCTGGAAAAGACTGGCAGCTGACGTGCTCAATTTCTGCTGTAACATATCTTGCAAAAAATAGGAAAGTTTTCCTCTAAAATTCAGTAACCTACATGAAATTATCCTAAAAGCCTCCTGAAGAATTCAGAAATCCACCCGTTGAAAGTCAGTCGTTTCTCTGGAACTCTGAGTAAACTTGGGTAGGTTTTACGTAACAAATTGGCGCCTTCCTGATTAACCAAGAAAGCTCCGAATGCAGTATTACTAACATGGCCAAAGCAAGGGAGAATTGCAAGTAAGTATCAAGAATGTTACTCGGCCTCAATTTTTGCACAACTACGATATCTAGGGACTTATTCGATCCTTTTGGGAGTTTAATCAGTCTGGTCGGGCTGTAATCGAACTGAAGCCGATACACTTAATGAATACGCTCAGTTAATCTTTAAACTGGAAGCAAGAAATATTTTTCACAATAGTGCGAAGTCTGCATTCATGCAACTGGTACCGGTTCAGGAATCTTTTTGACAATCATACTTGGTTCTCTCAGGAAGTGGATAAAAACCATTAAAATCCCGAAACGTTACCCAAAAATAGTCAATAACGTTTCGAAATTATTTTACAATGCTCTCATTCATACCTACCGTGCCTAAGAAGATATCTACGTTAAACAAATATCACATCTTCGAAGAACCCAAATTCTTTAAACAACTGCAGTACAAATTCAGATTTTTTTTAAAAACTTAGTTTAGTTGATAGATGGAAATTAGGCATTTTTTTTGAGTTATTATATATTCTCGGATGGTTTTATGGTGAAAATATATTTTTTACTATAGAAGAAAGTTTACCTTTGCTAACGCCATTATAGGGTGTTGCAGATGTAGCAAGGGTGAAGTCAGAAATTTTTCAAGGTGGAGGAGCTTGATCTTTTTTACTTATCTCTTACTACGTATTTGATTCACATGTAGGAAGTCCGGTACTTCTTTTCCTTTTCCGTTACCAAAGGTATTCGAAAATTGCGTTTGTAGAACTTCAACTTCGTAATAATTCCAGTGGAATGTTTCTACCGAACCCTAACATCTTCGAAGGTCGTCAAAAATTTCGTTTTTGGGACTTCAGTTTTGAAAATTACCGAAGGAAAGGGTTCTGTACTCCGCCCCTTCTACTGTCATCATCAACACTTGCGTTGTTAGGACTTCAGTTAAAAACATTGCCGATAAAAGGTCACTAGAGAGATGCGATCAAGGGCGCCCATATGAAAAATTTTAAGGGGGCTCAGATATTTTCCCCATGGTTTAGCAGGATATTTTCCCCATAGAAGCTGATTTCAGAACAGATTAGAGTTATTAAAATTTGACATTTTTTGTAACTTATTCATAAATTGCTGGAGGAGAAATGTTTTTACATTTTTGCAAAGGAAAAAGTACTAAAAGCAAGAAAGTTCTAATTTCAAAGGGGAAGGGGCTTGAGCCCCCATTTGTCCCCCCCCCCCCATTTGGGCGCAATTGGAGACGATTGTCCTTGAAATTTATAACGAATTTTCTTGCGCAAAATGTTAGGGAGATTGTTAATTTTTGAAATCCTTGAAGTCGATCGATGCAAAAAGTAGCTCCCGATTCGCGGTTTTGACCACCTGTCCAGTTTTGTCCAACTATTCACAATGATGTAAAAATGTTTTAGTAGTTTTTGCTAAGTAATAAAAAAATGTTTTGAAATTTATTTTTAAAGTAATATTTTGTATTTTATGGAACTCTTCTTGTATTATACCAGACGGTCCCAAAGTGGGTGTCGTGAAGTATCCACTATATTTATAGGAAAATATAATAGATATAGAGCAGAGTGTTGTGAGATAAATCTAACTCTTCAAAGGGTGCCGCAGTTCCGAAATGTTTGGAAACCCCTGTACTTGACTGAGCATCGGTCTCGTGTACCAGTGGCGTATATAGCACCATCTCGACCCCCGCGGCGTAAGGGGAGGGGGGAGCACAAGAGAAATAAAGAGTTATGAGAGCGCAAGCTCTAAAAAATGATAGTTGGCTCTCTGTTTAACGACGCTCTATTTAACGACTTTTTATATTCAACGACGGCTTTTCAAGGACCCAGATGGTCCACTATAGTGTCAAAAAGATTCTATTTAAGGACGCTTTCTACTTAAAGACGATTTTTTGTGGTCCCTTGAAAGTCGTTGTACTATGTAAAAAATTATTATTTTTTTTAGTATTTAGTGTTTCCAAATTCAATGTAATTTTGAAACAAAATTTATAATTATAGATATTAGAATACTCTTCACTGTAGCCTTTCGACTTTTTATCGCAGCTTTTTAATTCTTTTGCCATAAATCTAAGATTGGGCACATTTATAAATCTTATGGAGGCGGGATGCACTTATAAATCTTGCAGAGGGAGGGGCACACCGAAGTCTATGTTACTACCGCCCTGTACTACACATTGTTACCCACATTTCTATGAGTTTTTGTTCTACACATAAAAGAAACAATTTGTTAATTCGTCAATGCAGCTCTTACCTAGATCATTTTGCAAGCTTTCTAGCGTAATTTCCGCTCCAATGAGTCCAAATAAAAAGGGTTCAATCAACTGCCACAGAATGCCAGTGATCCAGCAAATTGTTTTCTGTTTGAAAAAAAAAGAAAAAAAAAAGAAAAACTAATTTGAATTTTGACTTCTTGAATTCAAATTATGTTTTTCTCAATCACGAGTGTGTGTGTATGTAGACGTTTGGGTTTATGTGTGGGAGGGGGGGTATGCGTGCTTGTGTATAGGGGGTATGTGTATGTGTGTGTAGGCATGTGTGTTTGTGTCTGTGTGCAGGTATGAGTGTGTGAGTAGTTGTGTGTATGAGTGTTTGTGTGTGGGGGGAATGTGTATGTGTGTGTAAGCATATGTGTTTGTGTCTGTGTGCAGGCATGAGTGTGTGGGTAGTTGTGTGTAGGTGTGTGTATGTGTAGGTGTCTGCATGTATGCGTGTGTGTGTGTGTGTTTGAGTGTGTGTATGTGTTTATGTGTGTATGTGTTTGAGTGTGTGTGTGGTGATGTGTGTAGGTGTTTGTGTATGTGTGTAGATGTATGTATGTGTGCGTATGTATGTGTGTGTGTACGTGCATGTATGTATGCGTGTAAGTGTAAGATATGGGCGCAACCTGGAGACGGTTTTCGCTAGAGGAGCAGCATCGTGAGGCGGCCCGGCCGACGGTGATGCTGCAGAGGGTGCTAGAGGGAAAATAAAATCATAGGACATCAAAACAGTCAAATGAATGCAATAAGCAATCGTGATTGCCCAAAAAGGATAAAAACAATACAGAACGCCTATAATTTTCACATAGCTACTCATATCAAGAACAATTAACTCTTAAAACAAGTTACTTTGAAAATAATTAACAGGATGAAAACAGTTTTTGTACTGCTTTGAAAAAGATACTCTTAAAAACGAGAAAATTTCCATTAAAAAAATCAGCGAACACTTTTGAAAAACTTCAAACTAATTAAGTTACCGCCACCATAATTATGTGAATGGTCGTTAGTTATAGAGGAAAGGTCACTGAAGTAAAAGAAAAATTAAATTAATTTTTGAATGAACATATTACCATCATTATTGATATGTGTCAATGGAATTGAGAAACGTAGTGATAAATTTTCACATTTTTGGAAGTATTTCACTCAGGTATTTATGTCTCATGAGAAAGAGCCGATTGAAGCATAAAACATGTTTTTAATTTTCAAATTTAACTTAAAATGTGTTATTTATCACGCACTAGTTAAAAGTGTGAGTATAGCTGTCAACTTTATGCTGCTTTAAAATATAGCAATAAAAAGATTCGAAGTTAAAAACCAGCAGAAAACTTTTTTTCTTAAATATATCTATATATATATAAAAATGAATGTTTGTCTGTATGCCATCCATGAACTCAAAAACTACCCTGCAGATTTGGCTGAAACTTTCACCGTTTGTTATTTTTGGTACTGGGAATGTTTATAGACCAGTTCGAAAAAAATCCGATCGATAGTTCCTTTTTTATTCCAATTTAAGTCACAATCCGTTGGATAAATACGAATAAAATCATCGGCGGCAGAAATTAATTCGCGTGAAAGATCTCATTGATAAGAAGTTAGCTGTTGCCATTTTTCTTGAGTTTGAACAAATAAATTCTTTCTTTATTGTTTTATGGCTTTTCATGTAACGGGTGGATTTAAGACTTTTTCTATTTGATATTTTTAGCGATTGATTGATCTTGCAAACTGCGTGAGTACAAAATTTGAGTATAGTCACGACTTCACTTGATACCTGGACCGATTATTATGAAAATTGCTATATATATGTATTTTTCCACGGAGAAGGTGCATAATATGCTCATTGAAGCCACTCGCCACCAGGTGGCACTGCAGAGTAGCAACTTCTGCCCCGTTCAACCGATTGTCATGAAAATCAGTATAATGATGTATTTTTTTGTTGGCGTAGCAACGCGCGTCGGGTACAGCTAGTATATACATATACGAGGTGTTTCTGAATGAATATCGCAGTTTTAATGCTTTTCAGTATTTATTACATAGAATTTAAAATCATAACTAATCCAAGAAACGAGAGAGCAACTCAAACAATTATACGTACAAGCTTACTTTATGCTACTAAATTGTTTTTGCATTGAGTTATCTCCAAACGCATTTACCTCAAGGTGTACAAATGCTACTTTTGCTGACTCCAAACTGAAAAGTTCCAAAAATAAATAATAACTATTACAGTTTGCCCCAGTTCAAGTAAACTATGTGAGTCAAAGCAGTCTTTGGCTAATGGTGGCTGAAAGTAGTCGAACCGCTTACCGCTTACATATGGGGGATTCTCCAAAAACCTGACATTTTCCAATCACGTTTTTTAAAAAATAAAAATGCTGAAAAAAAAAGAAAAAAAATTATACTTACTCTTTGTTGGGAACTTATTAAGAGAAAAATAGAGGGAACTACTCTCACTTTAACTATGTTACACCCTCAAAAGGGGGGGGGGGGCAAATTTTCATACAGCAAGAGACTGACAAGCAGCACCACGAGAATTACAAAATGAATTTTTTCATGGGTTATCTAAAATGTAACTATAGTAATAAAGAAATAACTGAAGCCTAAAACAAAAAGTATGGTTATCAAATGACAAAACAAAATGTATGTAAAACCTCCCTTAACGGACACCCACAATTTCTTCGAGAACAAGTCCCATATAGGTGTTTCCATATTATTCACATTGAACAGCTTACACTCCGAATAACGGACATTCATTTCAAGGGAAAAAAATCGATTGCTACATTAAAACTTTCTTTATGTTAGCCATACACAGTATGATAAAATTTACAAAAAGGAAAATTACCTTTTCATTACCTGCGTCAATTGTTTTATAGTTCAGGAAATGCAAACATAAAACAAAAAGGGGATCAGCAATATTAATCTTTAGTAATAATAAAGCTGAAAGTGTCTGTCTGGATACCTGGATCTCTGTGACGCGCACAGCGCCTAGACCATTCGGCCAATTTTCAAGAAATTTGGCACAAAGTTAGTTTGTAGCAGGGAGATGTGCACTTCGAAGCGATTTTTCGAAAATTCGATTTTATTTTTATTTATATTCTAATTTTAAGAACATTTTACCGAGCAAATTATCACAACGTCGAAGAGTAAATTACGAAATTATCATAACGTAGAACCGTATCATGGGCGAGCCATTTAATATAGAAAATTGGCGAGAAATTCATCATCCATTATTTATAAATATACAGGCGAACCAAATGACCTTTTAATTTTCTACCACCGGCAAAGCAGTGCGGGTACCACTAATAACACATATTTTACTTTTAATTTAAAGCAACTACGAAATTTATAGCAACTTCACTTACCTATTCGAGCAACATTTTGATAACAAATGTCTAACCAATAAATCTCTTTTGGAACGCTTCGTCTGAACAACAACATAAAAAAAATAAACAAATTAATAAATAAACAGAATTATTTCACTGATACATTTTTTTAAACTTATCGTTTGCTAAATTTAACTTTTTTTTTTTTTTTTTTCAAAAAATTTGCACCTCCAACAAACTGTAGGGGCCGCTGCAGCCACTGTCTAATGGCGAATCTTGCTTTGACGCTTTGCGAATGACGGAAATTTTTCTTGTGTTTCTGGGAAGCTTTCTTTTCTATTCTTTTGAAATTACATTACATCATAAACTGTCAGAGGCCTGTAATTTACCCCAAAGAAAACACATGGAATGCAATGTTTTATCTTCTTCAATAGTATTGTTAATCACCGCAAGGTAGCGTATTCGAGCTCTGGAGTTGCGAAACTTGTTTTCCAACTAATGTATTGGAAATAAATCCTTCTATTCTACGGGATGCATTACCAGTGCTTGGAGTAATAAAGCTAGGAGAGTGATTTTTTTGCACCAGGAGTATGATATTTTCTATACAATTTGCCTGTTACGTAGGCCCAGGACTATATTTAAGGTAAGTAATGTTATTTTTATATTCGAAGCTGTAAATTCAACCACACACTATGATTAGAGTTGAAATTTTTCGTTTATTTAAAACAGAAATATTGTCCAGGAGAATGACAGCGAAAATGTTACCTACTCTATTCTTCAACTTCAAAATGTTAATGAGAAAAACAGACGAATCATATTAACGAAGTAATCTAGTAATCCAACAAAATGGTGATAACCCGAGTAGCATCAACTCATCGGCCGATCATCGGCCGTTCATGAAAATCCGATCAAACTTTGATCGGCAGATGATCGGCCGATGATCGGATTCCGATGAGTTTTCATCGGAAATTGCTCCAATATGTCTCATCGGCAATAGTAGAATCCGATCATTGGAATCCGATGAATTTTGCTCCCTATACCGATGAGATTTGGAGCAATATACGAGCAGTGCTGTTCCGAGTCGATGAGTTTTGGATGAAAATACGATGAGATTTGGAGCAATATACGAGCAGTGCTGTTCCGAGGCGATGAATTTTGGATGAAAATACGATGAGAAGTAGTAACAACTGCGATATAGGGACAAAAATAACAGGGGGGTCCGCCATCTTGGATGATCACACGTGACCCTTCCGACATCTTGAAAACTTTCAGGAGGGGTAATTTCGGATCACGTCATTTGGGACAATTATTTAATACATTTTAATAACTTTCTTATTTAATTTCTAACTTAACAACTTTTGACGAACGTGATTCATGAGTTCAATCTAAGTCGCATTAGCCGGGAATCGAACCCTAGACCTCTGGAATACGAGATTCATAGGCTAACCACTAGACAAGTAATGCTCTTTCCAAGGAGGAAAATAATGTATTAAATGAAAATTCATTTGGAAATTTTGCGCCATCTATCGGGTGGCAAGGCCATGACAGATTTCTGAACGGAAAGTGAGAATTTTATTCAGTGAATATACTTGTGGCGCCAGCAAGTAAAGAGTCGGAGTCGATCATTTTGCCAGAAAACCGAGTCGGAGTCGGTAATTTTGGGAGTCAAATTGAACGGAGTGGAATTGTTTTGGAGATAGAGAGAAATCATTCAAGTGTCGGAGTCTCATTTTGTTCACAATTCCAGTGAGGTGCAATCGGGGTTGGAATCGTGGAGTTAAAGTTGAATTGATTTTGCAGCAAATCGGAGTAAACCCTTCCAAAATCCAGGAGTCGGATTCGGAGTCAAAGTCTCAGTCATTTTTCCTCCGATTCTCAACCCTGAATGTTGATCCGTATAGCCTTACGTTTGATCAATAGTCGGATATTCTAATAATAAAACTTATCCTATTTTAACAGTTGGGAGATTTCCAAATATTTTAGATTGGGAAATTTTTTATCGGAAAATTTAAACAACCTACTTTTTTTTAAGATGAAATGTAACTCGGCAAATTTTCATCGGAAAATTTGATCGTTACGATCTCTTTTTCCGATGAAATGCAGCTCGGCAAATTTTCATCGGAAAATTTGATCGTAAGGATATAGTTTTCCTATAAAAAACAGCTCATCGAAAACCGTTCTCGGATTCTGATCGCAACGATATCAGCGTGCATTACGCGATGAGTTTAGGAGTAGTCGATGATCGGCCGAGCAAAATCCGATGAGTTGATGCTACCTGGGAATAAACAGTTTTATGGTACAGCAGATTAAAAATTCCTTTTTTTATCCATAATAATTGAACTCATTCCTAGGATCGGAGAATGTAATGAAAACCTAGGGACAAAGTTTAAAACAATGTACCTTGATGATTTAAATAATTAAATTTATTTAAAGATTGCTATTTTACACCTTTAAGTATGCTTAATTTTCTACTATAAGTTGAATTTGTGGAATGTGGATATAAAAATTTTTAATAATTTAAATCCATTTGAAAAACGGATGGGGAAAAGCCAAAAGCGTGACTTTCTGGTTATTCAAAAATGTTTGTAGAAAAAACTAAATGAGTTATTGTTTTAATAAGAGTAGAATAACATCAGATAAGTTATTTCTAACTATTAAAAAAATGAAAACACTTTCTGGGTTAAACAGTTTTTGTGTTAGGCTACTGGGACATAATATTGTTATGATTTTGGAGAATCACCCATATATCTTTTCAGTACCTGTTCAATGAAGTGCGCGCTAAATTGAAATGTTTTACCCCTTTCGTTAATTTCTTAAACCACCGCAAGGTAGCGTATTCAAGTTTTAGAACTGCGAATGAAAATTCATCGTCGCTGCTGTGATTTCCGGTTATTATTTATTCGCAACTCCAATAAACTATAGGAGGCGCTGCAGCCACTATCTAATGGCGGATGAAAAAGGTAAAACAAACAAATGCCGTAACTTATAACTAGCTTTGACGCTTAGCGAATGACAGTAATTTTTCATCGTGTTTGTGAGAAGCTTTCTTTTTTATTCTTCTGAAATTACATTACACCATAAACTGTCTGAAGCATGTAATTTACCCCAAAGAAAACACGTGGAATGGAATGTTTTACCTTTTTCTTTAGTACTGTTAATCACCGCAAGGTAGCGTATTCAAGCTCTGGAGTTGCGAATTAATTTATAAGCGTCCGCGATGCTTTATATTTCTTTGCATTATTTAATTTAAAAATAGTCTGCGCTATTTATTTATTTATTTACTTTGGAATGGCTACTATAAAAAAATGAGATGGAAAGGTGGAAATGTTTTGATCGAACGTAAATGTTCTTTTTCTCACCCGTTTTTAAACGAGAATAAATTTTATGTTTTACGTAAATATGTAATTAAAATTCTTTTTTTTAAACAAAAAGTGAAGAATTTGTTTTCATATGCTTACATATTTTTATTTATAATCCCAAAGAAGTGGAATGGAGGAAACAAAAAGCATATCAGTAAGTAACCATGCAAATGAAATTAAATAAAGAAGAAATAAAACTTATAAAATTAAAAAAGCAAATTAAAAGTAAACAACAAAAACATACGTATTGTTCAGGATCCTTCCTCCACTTAAGAGCAGCTACAAATGCCAGACTGACACAACTGAGGGCTCCAGCTCCTGATATTCCAGCTCGCTTACTAACAAAACTGAATGCCATGCCACCAAGGAAAAGCAATATGGTTCGGTAATAAACTAAAGAATTCTGAAAAATAATATATATATATATATATATATATATATATATGTTTAAAGCTGACAACAAAAGCATTTGATCACAAAATCTACTACGGCTTAGGACCTACAAACCTTTGGTATATTTTCGTCCGGAATGTATCTTAGCAAGGCTCCAAAAATGCCTCCAAACAGAAAACCAATGCAAGGCTCTAAAGGACGTTTTACCAAGGCCCACGTAAGATTTTCTGAAAAATATAAGTAAATTATGAAAAAGTTTCATAAATTTACTTCAAAATCATTGTGGTAGTAATTTAGAAACACCTTAGATATTCAACCCAGCTGATTATTGCTACTTAGTCTAAAAAAATCCAAAACTCACTAAAATTTTCAATGGTGACGAATCACCTAAGTTTTTCCTATGCTTATTTTTAATTACAACTACATTTTCCCTAAAAGGGCACTCCATGAAAACATATAGCATGTTCTGCATAAGTTGAAGCTCAACGAATGTGATTTTTGAATTAAGGAGCAAATGTTTGATTAAGGTATGCCAAAGGTAGCCAATTTTCGTAATATAGCCAATTGGCCCTGTTATAAAATAAAAGAAATAAACTGACTTATAATCGGGAAAGGGGATTTTTTATGTCACAGGCTTGGATTAAAACCGGCAGCAGAGCAATACCACCTTTGAGCAAGAACACTTTCCACCAAGAAAGAAGTGCACAAAATTCTACTTTTACTACTCCACAGAAGGGGAGTTTTCTTTTTGCGGTTTGTACATATCTTAAACTAGCTGGCTTTTCGGTTAATATAAAAGGGTTTTATGTGGGATTAGATTTATTTTCACCTTTTTAAAAAAATATCATTTGAAAATTATTGATACTTTTTCGTAGGGAAAAATTCAAGAACTGTAAATCAATTTTGTCTCTTATCATCCTAACTGCTGCAACGAACATAGCTGAAAATTCTTCAAAAAGAACTGCATGTAAATTAGAGCAGAAGAAAGTTAACAAGGAATTCAAAACATGCGATGATTGACTCATAGTTTTGATCTTTTATTTTATTAGCATTGATAATTTTGATGGTCATAAGAAGTAAATGACTTTCAATATTAATTTGAATTGGTTAATCAAAAAGAAAAAAAAATCAAATTGAGTTTAGAATAAAAGTATTGTGTGCTATTATAGCCGATTCCAATTTATGATTTCTATTTTTAATTTTACTGATGTAACACTATTTCTCTGATTTAATTTTAGGCTGACGTAAATGCTATTTAGCTCCTTAAAATATTTTATAAGTAACACTAATGTACATATTAATAAATGTTTGAAAAATTAAAAAAATATTCAGAGCTGTCTATAAATAATACCACATTTTTTTCAGCAAATTTGACCTCCTCCTCTTATCACAAACTATCACGATTCATCTTATCCTCTACTATCTCTTAGTCGCACGTCAAGCTATTTTTCATAAAAATATTACTACGTACAAAGATTGTGTGCCACTCTTCTTTTTACTCCCTTCCTCTCCCTCTTTCCAAACTGTCACAACTTCACGCCCCCCCCCTCAAAGCGTGACATCGTTTGTGGACGATCCCTCACGATAATAAGGTAATCATAATTTGAGTTTAAAAAAATAGTTATACAAGACATATCGTCACCTCAGAGCAACATGAAGATATCTTTGTGTTATTTCTGGGATCAGATATCTTACTGTTGCTCTGAGGCGACGATAGATTATATTTTAATAATTTAAAACAAAATATAAACTAATTATTTGGTTGAAAATTGAAAGAAATTTTACCGTTTGAGGATAAAATACTGAATGTCACAACGAATCCAGTTAGAGCTACTATGTTGTCGATTGAAACGGATGCCATTATTAAAGTAGGAATACCACTTCGTATTCCATATCGTTTTTCTTCCAACATGAGAACACCAGGTACAAGAACAGCAGCAGACACCGCTGATACAATAAAACTATAGAAAAAAATTATGTAAAAACGAAAATATTTGCTTAGCTGAATGCAAAATTGCTTCTCAATAAAATAAGTGCATAGTTTTCAGTAATGTTTTATATTTTTAAATTAGATGTATTTTTTCACTGCAATAAAGCAACAAATTCCTTTTGAATTTTTTCTAACATTTTTAGAACTAATTATGTAAATATGCCGTACTTTAAACAACTTAAGCCTGTTTATTGTTGCACTTGAAATTCTATACAGTATAGGGTAAGGGATAATTAGGATAAGGGATAGGTCTATCCCTTATCCAATACAACATAGCAGCTATATAAGTCTAAAAATATTATTAAAAGATTCAGTGTTACATTTTCTTGTTCTCAGGAAATTAGAATCTCAAAGCAAAGTTAAAATATTTTTTTTCATTAAATGAGGGGCATCTAACAGCTGAAAAAACTTTGCATGCCCGAAGCATATCGTTTGAGAATCACGCCATTGGAAGCATATATAATCTACCACGTGAGGACGAACATATCAACCCTCGCGAAGTCTTGGAAAAGCACCTAGGCTCTCTTAGTATGAGTAGAGAAGTTATGTGTACCTTCCCTACGCATGTGTGTTTAATAGTCCGTGGAGTTTGTGACAAAAATACCCAAAACATTTCACTTCCGGATACCAGTCTGAAATTTCGCACAGTGCTTATGTACATATCTAAGAACAAAAATCCGTCGGGAGGCATTTGATCAGAGGTCATGAACCCCCTGTGATAACGTCATCAAAATGGCCGCCTTATTAAGAAAAGTAAGTTCGTTTAGCTGCTTAGAACTGTATTATGGATCTTAATATTGCGATATTAAAGTATATCACTTAAAAGCACTTTAAAAGAGCTATTTAATAGTGATTGACTTTTTTTTCCTGTCACAAATAGTTTAACAGTTATTACAATTAATGTCATCAAAATGGCCGCCTGGAAAGGTAAGTATGTACGATTAACTGCTTGGAACTACATTACAGATCTTTATATTGTGAGATGAATGTGTATCATCTGAAAGAGTTTTAAAAGAACTATTATAGAGAGATTGATTTTTCCTCCTAAGACAAATAGTTTTATGGTTATTAAAATTTCCGTCATCAAAATATCCGTCGTGAAAAGGGGAAAAGTTTCGTTTAACAGCTCAAAACGCCATTAGAAATCATTCTTCCGTAAAAAAAAAACAGCTACACTAAATAAAAGCTCTAAAATAAACAATAAAAATATGCATTTGTTCTCCCCCCTCCCCCTTAGTAAATAGTTTTAAAAATTTCACTGCAATAACGTAACTAGATGAGGCGGGAGAGGAAGGGCATACTCATTGAACTGGTCCAACTGTTCCGCTGCATCTAACCCGCACTAAAACTTTTAATTAAAAATTCCTTACCGGATTAAATATACATATGTATTGTCACATAATAATTCACTTCTCCTGCAAGTGCGAACTTCTGCCGTCTAGCGGCAAGAATCAGAACGACTACTCGATTTTTCCCCGCCATCAAGCTGTAACTTTGGATTGCAGTTCGCCTAGCTCGTTTCTTTCCAGTGCTGCTGTTCTCAGCAATAATTAATTCCATAGTGATATGTTTATTACTCAGATATAATTTTCAATAACTGAATACTTGACTGGTTAATACTGTAGCAAATAATATCAAATAAAGATCAGTCATATAATTCTATTACGGTTTGAAATCGATAACTTCAATTATTGGTTCTAAGGCCCCTATATATACGAGCCAGCGCATCAGCTTAAGATCAGCCTTTTTGGATCGGAGCGCGAGTTTGATTGGTTGTCTTTTCTGGCGATTGTTCGCGTTTGGTGATTGTTCTATGCGAGCTATTATTAGCGGCAGGTGAATTGTTTACTAAATAAAGTATTATTTTCGGCAAATTTGGCGAAACCCGAAACTCTACTGTGGTAACCCAAGCAGTGCAACAATGAAAAATCCGATCCAAAATGGCTAAACTTAAGCTGATGCGTCGGCCTGTCTATATAGCGGCTCTAGTTGGTTCCATCTAGCATTAAAATTATCATACGGCTTGTATTCATTCCTTTACGTCCTTTTCAATAAACAAAACGCATTTAAAACTCGCAAGATTTTTTAGACTATATTTTTCTCCTTCATTTGGTCCATGTGACCTCAAAATACTAACATAGCTCGCAATCATTTCTTTCATATGCTTTTGGAAAAGTAAAATATTTAATGAATTGAGTGTTTATAATCTGGGTCCCATCTACGACCTGCTAAAATCTATTCAGTGGGCTATTCTGAATGAGTATGGCGAAGATATAATGTTGGTCATGTCAGGTGGTCTCCACATAGAAATGGCTGTTTCATCTTCAATGGGTACATGGCTTGAAGGAAGTGGATGAACTTAGTAGAAACTCATGTAACAACATCGGGAAGAGCAGAAGGAACACTGAAAGTTTCGCATGTGAAAGAAAGTCGATACGCTCACGATTTTGCAGTAACTACTCTTCAAGTTCTGTTAGAGAAAGCGTATCAAAATCGAAAAGATATAGGCGAAACATTTACAAACTGTGTTAAGCGAAGATGAGAAGAATTGCCTCAGTTTAAGTACTGGAAGACCACCATGGAGCTAGAATTTATACTTTACTTCTGGTGCGTGCTATTCGTCAAGGAAATTTCTCAGATTTTACTGTCACTCTTGAGAACATATGTCCATGGATGCATGCTCTTGATCATACAAATTATGCCCGATGGCCTTCAATATTTCTCTTCAAATTGAAGCAGTTACCAGAGATGCATCCAGCAACTTTTCAGGAGTTTCATAAGGGAAATATATCTGGCTCCAAAACTGAGGGGAAAATTTCCAGGATGGCACACGACCATTTCCATGAGCAAAACAACAAATTAATTTAAAAAACATCAACTAATCTATCACGTTTACGTCATGAAGCGTCATTAATACAATAGATGGTTGCTGGACCGGAAGTTGTGCGCATGATTGGGGAGCTTGAAGAAAATCAGAGCCTGAAGTCTGACGTCACTACTGAAAAACTAGATACTAGATACAAGATACTAGAAGCTTTTGTATTCTGTATGAAACTCATGTTTCCATCCTAGTTGAAACATTTGAAGAACACGGAAGTCCAGGAATCCTTTCGAAGAAGACGATTTAACTACAGTAAACAGCAACAAAATTATTTTCTTGGAAAAAGTGCCATTTCTGTGATTTCAGAGCAAGTCAATTCAATACATTTGTAGAAGATCGCTTAGCGTTAAGAAAATTATCCATACATGATGTTATTAAAAGAAACAATCTCCTTTTGATGAGCAAAAAAATATTTCTGTTCAGTCCAAAGGAAAGCAAAACATTGTTGATTTGAGGAGGGGAAGCACTCTTTTTGCTAAGCTATATGTTGCCTGCCAAGCAATTCAAATGAATGTAAAAGAATTTTTTCCCATGAAAACAGCTCGTGTACACCTTCTATATCCTACCTTGGCAAATTTAGGAAACCATGAAAAAAGTCCGACGTAGTTTCTTGTATCGTCCAATCAACTGGACTGGTTTTGACAGCTATTCCGGAACCAAATTGTTCATTAATGGGGCTGCACTGATTCACATGGTTATTCCTCAGTCTACTTGAACTGTCCAACAAAACTGCGATCAGATTGTGAAGTCGTACATATTAATGAAACTAAAAAGCGTTCATAGAGTAGATTTAGTTTTTGACCGGTATTCAAAAGGAAGTTTGGAAAGCGAGACGATACAATTGAGAGGATCTGGACCAAGAATAAGTATTAAATCCAATGTTTTGATACCAAAGTCATTTGGTAAATTTCTTGCGAAAGATGAAAATAAAGAGGAGCTTTACGAATTTTTGGCAAAAAATCTCATAAAGATGGATCTACCAGATGGGAAGCAGGTTGTATGCTCCTACAAAGACACTGTAATTACTTCAGGAAAGAAAAAATTTTGAAACCATGTCTCTTGTATCCCACGAAGAAGCCGATACGAGGCTATTCCTTTATGTGCAGTATGCAATAGAATACTCGGGTCATGCAAAGATCACCGTGAAAATTGTTGACAGTGATGATGTAGTGATTGCTATGTTCCGTGTTCCGAAACTGCAAGAGCTATGGGTGGAGTATGGAAGTGGAAAATATCTGCGATATCTTCCCATCTACGTTTTGCACTGTAAAGTTCCACGAGCTGTTCCAGATCTTCTGCCTTTTTCCCATGCCTTTACATGAGCACACGGTGTCTAGTTTTGCCAGCATTGGTATAGCTAGGTACTGTATGGAAAATGTGGATGGCAATTAGAGATGTTGACAAAGTTTTTTGTACTATATTAAAGTACCCGAGAGCATCAATGAAGACGATGAGCATTTCCTACTTATTCAGCGCTTCGTAGTCCTGACGTATTATTTATCAAGCTCAGTGGAAAACGTAAATGAGGCTAGGATTATTTTCTTCACCCAGCAAAACAGACCAGTTGATTGTATTCCGCCATCTAGCAACGTTCTTCTGCATCACCTTAAGAATGCAGTGTTTACTACGGACAAAATGGCTTCAGCAAAATTTTCAGCTCTTGGATCCATATCAGTGGGAATGGGTAAAAATCGGTAAAGAGTTTGAACCTCTTTGGTATGCACACCCCGAAATAACAATGGAGAATTTACAGGAACTTATATCATGCAAGTGTAAAGCGATGTCTACACGCTGTCGATGCGTCAGATCAGGTCTGACGCATCGACGGTTCTTTGTAGTTGTGAGCGCCAGTGCAATACGTAAAACGTTCTTTAAAAAAACTTAGTACTGTTTTTGTTATAACAGGTACTTTTTCTTTGCATTAAAACATGAAATTTTCGTCAATTTCTCTTATATGTTTAAAATGTAAACATTTTAACAAAATTGTTTTGTTATACGATAGCATTAATAATTAAGTTCTCGATCCATTTGGGGTGGTGACTTTGAATATTTCTGCATTTTAACCTTTCTTTCATTCAATATAAAAGCAAAATACTGAGAAAAAGTGTTAAAACATGAAGTACAAATTTAAATTTAATGAAACTGGAAAGGTTCTTTTATAATGCAGGTATAACAGTAAAATTTTACTCCAATATCGCAGAATACACGAAAGTCATTGTTTTCTTATCAATTTTCACGTTGATATTGTAATAATTATTAAACTATTTGTCTTCTTTACTAATAATAAAGCTCTAAGGTTGTCGGGATATCTTTCCGGATGTCTCTCTGTGACGAGCATAGCACCTAAACCGTTCGGCCTATTTTCACGAAACTTGGCACACAATTAATTTGTAGCATGGGAGTGTGCACCTCGAAGCGAGAAAATTCGATTTTGACCTTTTTCTATTTCAATTTTAAGAACATTTTACCGAACAAATTATCATAACGTGAACGAGTAAATTACAAAATTATCATGCCGTGGAACCGTAACATAAAAAAATTGTCGAGAAGGCCAGAGTCCACACAGGGCTGTCGTGCACCTGAGGAAGGAAGGAATGAACCGTAAAATGGCCGTGCAAATTAACATAGCAAATTCGGGAAAAATTCATCATCCATTGTTTATAAATATACAGGCGAATCAAATGACCTTTTAATTTTTCTACTACGAGCAAAGCCGTGCGGGTACCGCTAGTAGAAAATAAAACTAAGCACTGTTGAAGAGCGTTTTTAAACGACTTTTAGACAATGTATTTGAATTTTACAAAATTAGGACCTATTATGTAGTTCTAAGCAGTTAAACCAACGTACTAACCGATACATGGCGGCCATTTTGATGACGTCACCACAGGGGGGGTCTTTACCTCCAATCAATTGCCTCCCGGCGTTTTTTTGCTCTCTTATATGAACATAAGTACTGTACAAAATTTCATACTGGTATCCGGAAATGAAATGTTTTTGCACAAACTCCATCGACTATAAGTGAAATTATAGCACTGTCTAAAGTAAAATTTTGAAAACTCATCTCTTTGATTTTGTACAGAGCTAAGCCAAGAACCTCGGCTTGAATTAAAGTAGCATCTTACTAGAGTAGCAGCTCACACTGCTCACTTTGTGAAAAAAAAATTTAAATTATAGGGGAAGTTGCTGTACCACGGACAAAATTTACTTTCAAATTTTTCTCGTCTATGGGAATAGATATTCGATCGGAAAATTTTTCTGGCAGAATCTACAACTTATCATCTTATTTAGCAATTTTTATCAGGTGAAAATCTCAAAGCTTTCAACTTCAAAAAAATTTTCTTAAAAACCATCTTTTTTGTCCGTGGGTGCAACACTGCGTTCACCACGCGGACAGGTGTCTTTGTACCCATGGACATACAAAAAAATAATATATAAATAGGTCTGAGGAACTCAATTATACTGAATACATTTTCATAAGCTATTTTATATTGTAATACTTCAAACATCCATTGAAAATAACATTAAATAAAATATCCAATAAAAATTAAAATTTGAAAATTAATCAAAGGATTTTTTTCCCCTTTTTTTTCATTTTCCTTAATTTTTAGCATCAGTGAACTCTTTAAAAAAGTTATTATATACTCTTAAGAGAGTTAATGATGTTATGAATAGAGAGAGAGTTAATATGTTTTTTTTTATATTACTCGATTCATGATATTATGGGTCTCTTAAGTACCTACTTAAAAAATTAAAATTATTTGCAAATTGAAACTTTTAACCAAAATTAATCCTTTACAAAAAAAAAAAAAAAAAAAACTCAGTTTAGATTAAGCCAACAAAAATCTAGAAAAGTCGACTTCAAATGAAAACAAGTGGGATTGACGGTCTGTAGATCCTACAACAGGTGGAGGCTTCTTCAACACTATATCTTAGACCCTACTTCAAACTCATCATCATTGTTGAAAGCAAATTTTGGACGTTGATGATAAGGCACCATTTTGCGGTACTTCACATTGTAAGAAGACTCAAGTGTGACCCAAGGAGACTAAAAATTGCCGTCCGTGGGTACATATGGTTATGTGTCCTTGGGTACAAAGGTTTGGTTTTGCAAGCCAGTCACATCAACATGACCACAATTTTACAACATTAAAAATCAGAAACAGAACTTTCAAAATATAGGGAATCATGATACCTACAACAAAAATGAATAATACAATCTACGGCGGACAAAAAAAAAAAAAGAAAAGAAATTGCTCATGTTTTTTTTTACTTAGATCCTACTAAAACCGAAAAAAATGTGATAGAATCTTAAATGTTCGTTTGATGGCGTTGAAACTTCCTGGAGTACTGGAGAGGGTTGTGACATACACGTTGAACCCCGAATAGGATCTCTCTCGACGATACCCGGAATTTCCCGACCAACGTCCGTAGGTACAACCGTCCGTGGGTACAGCAGCTTCCCCTAATAATAAATGAAAATACTTAAAATTCAAATGTGTAATCGCATTGTAATTTTCATAGTTACTCTATGATGAACCAATTCCATTTGCTTTTACACTTATAAAATCCACGCATAATCGTTTTCCATTCATTACTGTTAGAAACCTAATTTTTGGGCAATTGGCCACAGGTAGAGGGATATTTTGTACCTACGACTCTTAAACTTTTCTGTTTGACAAAATTTATTACTTTCATAACTATTCTAATCTGGATGGAATGTTGATTTACATAACATTGCATGGATACCAGCTTCGTACCAATTAAAAAAATCACTGACTCTGTTCTAAAGAAAGGGGAAAAGGCAGCCTTATTCAGTCTCCCCTATGCTGAATACATATTTAAAGATCCAAAATTAAAATTTAAGAAAATCTATATGATCTCATCCAAGAGTTCCACATTCGAAAATCCCTTTCGTAAACATATCTGGTTTTACAAGAAATACACCGCCAGTTCAGTCATTCCAGCCGAGGACTGCAGTTTTGTGCTTATTAGCACTCATCAGCCCGGCTTAGAAAGTGACTGAGCTGGAGTTGGAAAACCTCTTAAGGAAGCCAAGAGTGCTAAACAAACTAGTAGCTAATATAGAGTTAGCACTGACCAGACGAGTGACTGAAGCAATGATTCGGTTGTCCAGATTGAAGACAAGGCATGATATATTCAGTAAGTTATCGTCCTATAGCCAGGGCTAAGGCAGAAATACAAGAAATACACCGCCAGCTCAGTCATTCAGTCATAATAACTGAGCTGGCGGTGTATTTCTTGTATTTTTGCCTTAGCCCTTGCTATGGAGCGGTAACTTACTGAAAATAACTGGTTTTAGTATTGCAAAATATAGAATGTCTAACACCTTTGAAAAATTCTACAAATATTTTTTATAAGTTGGAAATTGTCCAACTGAAAAATCCCTTTACCCTACCGGAAAATCCCTTCCCAAAATTTCTCGTTAGTGTTTAGCCATAGGTTTTAGTTACTATTGTGGTACACAGTAAACTGTCGATGATGGATTTTCGACAATATGAAACTTTATCATCGTCAGAAAGCTTAAAAACTTCAAGCTATTTTAAGTAATTTTTAATATTTTCTATAAAATACAATGTTACTTAAAACGGAAGTAAATGATTGTACCTACTTAATTATTATAACTTGAAAATAAGCATAACTAAAAATGTTCCTTGATGCGTTCTTTTCATCCCTCCTAGCCGAACATTCAGTGGTTCAGTGGTTTTTGCGCATTTCAAACCATTTGAAATGAGGTCTATGACCTGATACCATCATCTGCTGAAAGAATTTATGCAATCATAGGAACTAAATGTTTACCCCAACATACAGGACCATAACCAGGGAAGTCCGAGCAAATAATGAGCAAACACTGAAGAGCCCAGTGTTTCCAGCAAACATGGGATGAATGAAAGCTTTATCACAGCCATCTTCAATCGCTTTAGCTTTTCAGGATCTAGTCCTAGTCCAGCTTTCAACAGAATTATGACAAGGGATGTATCTCTAGAAAGAAAAAAGCACATTCAAAGGATGAAATGAGAGTAAGTAACCACCTTCCTTTCAGAAAACCCTTTTTGTATGAAAATAATTTATTCGTATATTCAGTAACCGCATAGATGCACATCTCTCAAAATCTGTACACAAATTTTGTAGTATTACACAGTTTTTCGAATGAGGTTGTTTCCTTCAATCAAAAGTACTACTTTTAGTCACTAAAGTTAATAGAACGAGCAAAAAAAAAAAAAAAAAAAAAAAAACCACGGACCCAGAAAATACTTTTATTTATACTTTTAATATTTATTATTACGACAACGTTTAATTTTTAATTGCTTTTTTAAATGTCCAATTTTTCAAACGAAGCGTGGTCTTTATGATGTCACAAGTGATGCACTTTGGCGCGTAATCCACTGGCGATGAATGCTTGCGCTTGCTGTCTACCGCGTTTCCACGTTATGATGATTCAGAAGCGAATTAAATATTGCGCTCTACGCTTGCTATGAACCGTACCGTTGCAACTGCATGTGAGTAAAAACGCAAATTAAATATTGCGCTCTGCGCTTAAGGCATCAGTGAAATGCAGTTCATTTGTGATGCCATGCGCAGAAGCGTAAAAATAAATTTGAGTCTGCGCACCGAATTAAATATTTTTTAAATAAAATAATAGTTTAAAAAACTAAAAAAAACACGCTTTCGTAGCAAAATGAGCTAAAAAGTGTGAATTAATCTTTGAATGATAGTAGTTGACTAATCACTTAATTTTAATGTAATACAGGTTTTTGTAGATACTTTTAAATAATTTTTGCGAGCATTTTTAAATGTATTTTTTTAAAATTTTCCTTTTTCACATTGTTGAATTTATGCCAAAATATTGATTAAAATTAGAGGAAACTAACAATTAAAAGAGTTAATTAATTAATTTGATTATAGAATATTGCATTGTCATCGGGTCTGAGGTCGCGTGCCAAACCTCATTAGAATCCGATCGCAGGAAGTGGACGAAATTTGAGCTGCAAGATTCCGTTACAAGATACATACATACATACAGGTGAAGCTAATAAAAGCGTGTTAAAAATAGTAAACTTTGTCAAATTATTTTTTAAATGGTCAAATCCTATGTTTTTAAGCATGCTCTTTCAGAAAAAAAATACTTTTAAAATTTCGGAAATGACCCCATTATGCACGTGCAAAAATCAATTCATCTTATATAAACTACCAGAATTCTAGTGATAATATATACTATATCGTTACTGAAAACTTATCAATTTCTGCGTATATGCGCGACAGATTTATAAAAACAGGGTTTACAAAAGAAAAATTTCACTAACCGAAATGTTGACGCCCACATGATTGAAATGTTTTCATGAAAAGTCATAAATGGTAGATTTCTGAAAAGAATTCCTGATACTAACATACCTGAAAAAATTGAAACATATATTAACAGTTGATGATCTTAGACAAAATCAAATGAATTCGCAAAACCTTGTTACTCTTAACTTTTCCAGCTTTAAATATATATATATATATATATATATATATATATATATATATATATATATATATATATATATTTCCTATTGACAAATGACCATTAAGCATTATATTTAGATGAAATATGTGACAAAGAATCACCTGGTGACCGTAACTCAATTTTGATAAAAAGTGCAGGCACGACTTTTTAGCTCTGTTCTTAGCACGGCAGCATAAATAATGTCACACTTTTTTCGACATTTTCAACCTTTTCCCTTTTTGTCAAAATACATAATTTGTGGGCGAACCTTCTTTAAAAAATAATGAAAAGGCGTTAAGACCCTACATCCAGATTCACTTTCTCTTAGGATAAGAGTGAAAAAAAAAATACTAGCCGAAATAATTGATTGGGGGGGGGGGCGCGCATTAAAGGTGATGATGGGGAGGTAGCTTTGAGAAATTGAACCCTCTTGTTCTTTCTCTCAATTTCTCACGGAGTTGTGTATTGGTTCCCGCGTAATTTGTAGCCACAGTGTGTCGTCCCATTTCTTCATATGGCACCACTACCTATAGATTGTCATGACCACTTGAAAATATTGACGTTCAGTTTTATACCAAATAATTGCACCTAGTATCTCGCAATGGAATTTAATTTTGTCGAGAGTGCTCAAGCGCAGCAAACACTCAAGGACTCAAAGGATCATTATTCATGCGGCAAGAACACTGATGATTTTATGCGTCTTAAAAATTCTCGTACTGGAGCCGTGTTTGAACCTGTGGTCGTGTATATAAAAGGTCAATTCTTTACCACTACAGCACTTTGCCGTCTCTTCTTTAATTGGCATAATGTACTAAAAACGCACTAGATAATTGGAATTATTTTTTCACATCAAGATATTAAACTTGAAGCATTTAAATCCCGAATGAGTCAAGAATATTTTTTGTGTGTTTCTGAGGGCTAAATGTTTGCTTAACAAAAAAGAAAGACATGAACAAAGATGTAAAGATTTTAGAACATAACTTAAAAATTTGACGAAATTTAGGAAATTTTAAAGCTTTTTGAACTTAAAATCCCTTTTCAAAAATGTAAGAATATGTAATAAATTTTCACAATTTCAAACGCTCTCAATCTTTGGTCTTAAATAATTAATGCGAATGTTTCTTTGTTTGTGTAAACCTTATATATATGAAAAAATTGCATCATGAGATAAAACCAGAAGTTTTTAAAAATAAGAGATGCGACAAAATTTACAAATATATAAACACTTGAATGAGATAATACCGCTACTGTTACATGGATATTCAATATAAAATTCCCTTTTCGTAAAAATATGCAACGTTTTAAGTCATGAGACATTTTTGTTTTATGAAATAGGACTTTTGGGCGATTTCACGATAACAGAAGTATTATTTTTGCACAACCCCCCCCCCCCCTTCAAATACATCAAATATCGTCGCCTCAGAGCAACAATAAGATATTCAACTAAATATATAACACTACGTTGCCCTGAGGCGACGATATGTTAGAATCTTGTTTTCATTGAATGAATTTTAAGTAGAAAATTCACTCAACACCTATATTATGCAGTTAAATTTTAAAACTTTCCTGAAACAATATCGAAAAACTTTTTTTTTTTTTTTGAGCAATAACGATTGCTTATTGTTCTCACTCGAGGGTTTTGAATTCCTATCATTTTATTTTCCCGACAGCACCCTCTGCCAGCACCACCGTCGCGTCGACCGGCCTCACGATGCTGCTCCTCTTGCGAAAACCGTCTCCGGGTTGCGTCCATATCCTACACACACGCATACACATACACGCCTATACACACATACACACACTCATGCCTGCGCACAGACACAAACACACACTCCTACACACACACATACACATACACACACTCATGCATGCACACAGACACAAACACATATGCCTGCATACACACACACACGAACGCCTACACACGCGCGCGCGCGTACACACACAGCACTGCATACACAACACGCACACACATGCATACATACATAGACACACGCACCCACACACATGCACCTACACAAACACACGCACATACGTTTATACAAACACACACGCGCATTCATACACACACACGCTCGTGATTGCGAAAAACATAATTAGAATTCAAGATGCCAAAAATTCAAATTAATATATATATATATATATTTGAATTCGTAACGGACGTATCTCACGTGCTTTACACTTGAAAACAGATTTGGGTGTATATTTATTCAACCAAACTTGTCAGGAAAAAGAAGCGTTTTGATCACCTAATAATGGGGGTAGTTTGAAATAGCCAACTAGCACGCCTCCAGCATAGGCAGAAATGGCTAATGAAAATAATGCAAATATTTCACTTCCAGGTAGAGAATTTTCTCCAATGATACCATACAAAGCTCCAGCGAAGAAAAGCAAAACAACAGTATGTGTCGCAGCAAGAAGAATACTCTGCTTTGAAGGCAGCAATCTCGTGCACACCTTTTTACCTGAAACATTAAACCATTGTACACTTTGTAGAACAATAAAAATGTATAGACAGGAAACATTAATGAGAATCAGAAGCAGGGGTTATCAATTTTATTTTTTAATTTTAACCTTCTACTGCCCGTCGTAACTCTGGTGTCACATCAAGTTTCTTCGCTATATTTCCCTACAGGAGCGTTATTCCTTTGTTGACCAGCGTGACTAAAGTAGTGACATATTGCTGACTTACATTTAGGTTGTTGGTACTGACACAAGTTGTCACAGAGTCACACGCCTAATTTAAAAATATGAAAACTTTGAAAACAAAAATCCACCTGATTTGTGTTAATTACGTTATTCTTTAGGATTCTGTACATACATTTTTTTTTGAAGAAAATAATAGTTTGAGCAGTAGAGCATTAAAAACAAAATTAACAACCTCCATTAAAAATAGCGCGTAGCTGCATTGTTGTAATATAGCTTTTTAACTAAGGAATGTAATTGTTTCTTAATTAATAAGCTAAATTAAAACAATGCAGCTACGTGCATTCTACATGCCCATTACACGGATTTAAAGTAAATGTGGATACAATTTAATTTTGCATTTTATGATGTTCATGCAGATCTGTTATATAAAATCATCTTACAAGCATGAATTGGGAATAATATACTTGTATATTTCAGTAGAGGGTTCAAAATAAAATTAACTCAGTTAAAAGTAGCGCGTAGCTGCATTGTTTCAATTTAGCTTTTTAACTGCGAAATTTAATTTTTTTTTCATTAATAAGCAAAGTTAAAGCAATGCAGCTACGTGCATCCTACGTACACATGACGCGGATTTAAAATAAATATGGATATAATTTAATTTTGCATCTCATAATTTACGTACAGATCTGTTATAAAAACTCATTTTACAACCATGAATTGGGAATACATTTTTATGTTTCAGTTCGGGTAACTGCATTGTTTTAACTTTGCTTTTTAACTCAGAAATTAAATGGTTTTCTTAATTAAAAAGCAAAATTTGACAATGCAGCACGTATTGCGCGAATTTAAGATGAAATAAATGTGGATAAACTGTAATTTTGCATTTCGTAATATTCATGAAGACCTGTAATAAAAAATCAGGCAAAAATTTGGAATATATTAGTATATTTCAGTAGAGGATAGCACAAAACGAAAGCAATGCAGCTACGTGCGTTTTACGTGCACATTACGCGAATTTAAAATGAAATAAATGTGGATGAAATTTAATTTTGCATTGCATAACGTGCGTGTAGATCTGTAATAAAAATAATTTTACAGGGAGGAATTGGGAATTTATTTGCGTATTTCAGAAAATCCTTTGCTTATATAACGTTTTTTCAAGGTGCACGAAATAATAATGAAAGGTAAAACTACATTTTCATATCTAGGCAACTCACGCGTAACGTTTACATGTTTATGTAACGAAGTGTACTATCTGACCTACCTGTTTACACAAAAAAATGCACGTAGTTCGCAGTAAGAGAGGGCTTGGTTATCCTCCCTTTAAAAATATTATTTTTTGTTATTCAGAAAAGTATTATGAAGATTATATTCGACGTTTAATACCAAAACCAGCTCAATCTATGAATTTGAAAAGTTTCTATTATATTATGCAGATGTTTTACTATATTATGCGATTATTTTATGCAGATCATTTTTGGCAATCAGAACCAAAACCAGCTCAATCCATGAATTTTCAAAAGTTTCTATTTTACGAGCATTATGCAGATGTTTTATTATATTACGCTATTATATTATTCATGTAATATTAGGCGATCAATACCAAAAACAGCTCAATCTATAAATTTTCAAAGGTTTCTATTTTATAATGCAGACATTTTATATATGCGATTATATTATGCAGATTATATTAGGCGATCAGTATCAAAACCAACTCACTCTATGAGTTTTCAAAAGTTTTTTATTTCATAATTTAATACTTCTAGGTGGATAGTTACTTGGAAGGCATTCAGCTGATTTTGGTCGAAAACTGTTATCAGAAATCGATTTCCTTTGTTCATTTTGTGAATATGTTGGGGTCTTCTGTAAAATATTGAAAAAAAAAAAAAGGAGCTGGTTTTGGTATTTTACGCCTCATAGATATCATGTTTATTTCTCGGTATTATTTTTATACTTAAATTGACTTGCTAACGTTATTCAGAGAACTAAAAGTTATAAGCACTCTTTTCCTGTAGCAGCACTTTGCGCTTTAAATTGAATTTTAAAAAGAAATTGATGTATGACATGTAAATAAAATGGATTCTTCAGGGGTCTAAAGACCTTTAACCTTTCTTTAAATTTTCGATTTTCCAGAAAAAATATATGTTACACATGATTTAGTTCTGAACAATTAGATAAATTATTCATTACCACACACAAAATACTTTTCTAGTTATCGTTAAAAAAAAATGTAAACACGCCTCGATGAATTCTATCAACAGCAGCATTTTAAAAGTCCTTTTCTCCAAAATATGCTTTTCGTTTCGCGCATATCGCAAAGGTTTTTTTTATATATATTTTCACAAAAATTTGTCTGGCCTAGCGTTATGACCTGAACTTCATTTTTAGTTCCTTTTTTTTAATCCCAAAATTTTGGTAAAATTTGACATTTATTTTGAAAACTTCAAAAAGAAATTCATGTGAAATGTTGTTTTAAATTTAAATTGAGGTTCAGATCTTGGGACAAGCGTGTAGCAATACTTTAGAAATAATACTACTTTACTGTAAGAGATGCTGTTACATGCCCTTTCTCGAACTTGATAAAAAAGGTAAATTTTGTTATAATATTTTCAACAAAAAAAAAAAAAACTGTGATGCTTAAATACATGTTACATCACGTACTTTTCCCAGATTTTCAGCTTTCATTTAAAACTAAAATTTTAATCATAGCTCGAGTGGAAATTTCGTTACAAGCTTTTAAATAATGGGTATTTGTCGTGTCGCGTTGACATTTTAAAAGTTATGAGACACATTAAAGCTACAATTTATACTAGTTCAGAAAATTGAATGCGATTCGTAATGATAAATGAAATACGTGATTACCTTTGCTCTAAACCGTGTACAGCGCTTAAAATTACTCGTATTTCCTCAAAATAAATATTACAAAATAAAATTTGAAAGAACTTATAGAGCAGCTTACCTCTGTTAAAAATAATAGAATCATCTTTTACTGTAGTAACCACTGATATTTCTGCGTATGGAACCATTTTTTAAAATAATTCATGAAAGTATGAAAGGGTAAAATATCCTTCCGAGAAAAGATGGTGCCATTAACACTTTACAGTTCAACAATACACAACTTCAAATAAAAATCAGAGAATAGTTCAATAAATAAAACTTTTGCTAAATTAATTATTTACATCGAGGAAGACAACAAACGTGAATCCAAACTAAAAAGAGCGATACAACTAACAGATTGCAATAAGGCGCTGAAGACTCCAAATGCGGGTGAGTAATTTTTATCGAAGAAATCTAGATTAGAAACTTAATCTCCTTCCATTCATGGAGCTCTCCTAGTTATGCTTGCCTTTTGAGCCATTCCACCGAAAAAAAGAAAATTTTGTTCCGCGGGTGACATTTTAATAAAAATAATAATTGAAAAGAGTGAACAAAATCTTGTCGCTTCCATTAAAAAATTAAATCCTGCAAAAATTTCCACTTTTTTTTTTCTTTTTTTGAAAGTACAAATTTACTGCCAAATAAATAAATAAATAAAACTTCATTACAAGTTGCAGTATAAAATACATTTTTTCTTTCTTACGTGCTATAATTTTCAAAACAAATTTTTAATTTGTTTATTTTTTAAAAGTTAAGTTATAACACACACTTTTTCATTTTAGTCATTTCTCTTACCTGCACGCACTTCGTAGTCCACGCCGCAGGGTAAAGTCGCCATGTTTCGTCCCCCCTAAGCTTTTTGGCCTCTGATTAGCATATGCTACGTTTAATTTCATATGATAAGTTTGTTTTATTGTACATTTATTATTACTGTTATTTATGGTTATTGTATTACTAGAAAATAGCCCGTCATGGTATGACGGGTGAAAATTGTTTCTACATTTAAACGAAGCCATTTCTTGTTTGGTGATATTTTGTTAGTTGAAATTTTAATCTTAACTCGAGTGGATTAACCCTAAACTCCCAGTAGATAGAGTTATGCTGTTGACCACTTTTTCGTTTCTTCATTCCCCTAAAATGGCAAATCCACCAGTAAAACAGTTAAGTTACCGAATCCAGTTCAGCCTTGTCAAAATAAAGCATTTCTCTGCATGTCAAACATTTCCGAAAAATATTGTAAAATTATGATGACGTGGCGCGAGTTTCATTGTTGGTGACGTCAGCGTTACTCGATCGCTCGATCATTGACTATTATATATATGAGGCTTTATTGTTATGATTAATATGTTACGTTTAATTAATCCAAAAAAAAAAAAAAAATCCTACAACACCACCAACTAAGCATGTACATGGTATTTAAGCTTAAATACAAGATACGTAATTTGCTGTCCGTTAAAAAAGTTTTGAAAAAATGCACTTTTACCAGAATTAAAAAAAATGTTGTCCTATTTTCGTTTGTTCTATTTATTTCAATACACATGCTAAAAGAGGTAATAATAGGTAAAAAAAAATCTGGTAATAGTAATAAATACGGATTAAAAATTGTATTAATGAAAAACATTACATATTTTGCATTTTTTTGCAAAATACTTAATTAACAAATGAAAGAATGATTTTTCAAGCCTCTAAACAATCGTCACAGCTCATTTTCTGCCACGAGAGGCATTGAGTGCAACGTTCCTACATTTCTCTATGTTTGTCGTCATAAAAATGTTTTTGTCACATTGGATGCTCTGAATCTACGTTTTTATTCCAATTTTGGTAGGGGACGAAGATAGCAACATCATATTCGCTAATATGGCGACTTCCTACTTGTCATGAAGTAAACCTAGACATAGCAAAAAGCTCTCAAATAATTCAGTTCACAGTTTACCCTAGAAGAATATACCAAATACAGCTAAATAAGCACATCTTTAAAAATCCAAAAGAGCATTTATATATAGTATTACGTTAAATCAAGTTTTAAAAATCAGAAAAAGTGCTGTCGAGAGGCAGAGCAATGGACTAGACTCATGAAATTTCCACAAATGAATAGTATTCTTGACTGCAACCAGAAAAAAATATCATCAGTGGCGACAACTAGTGTCAGATCAGAGAAACTTAGGGGGACGTAATTGCGCACGGGGACGAAACATTGCTGCTTTATCCTATTTGCGCAGAAACGGCCCAAAAAGTTTAAAAACTCAAGTTTAGTCTGCTATGTAAATTATTTTTCCTTCTTTCGAAATATTTTTTAAAGGTTTTTTGCTTAGAAATTCACTGTAAAAAAGCCCCTTTGGTGGTTTATTTTACAAGGAGTGTACTATGAAATTGAAGGAACAAATAATACCGCTATCACAATATGCAGGATTCAAGTGTTAAGACCTTATCTGACACTTCGAAAACATGAAGAGGTGTAAACAGCAAGATTTTTGAAACTAAGTCTTATCAGCATACCTAGTACTCCAGCGGTTTATGACAAAAGAAAAAAAGAAATTGGTTAAGTTGTTGGGAAAATATTACGAGAAGGAGAGAAATGTCTCTGATCAAACTCCATTTGATTAAATTTTGTTTTTTAATTTGACTGAAAAAGTTGTCTGAGTTTTGAAAATTTAGATTTAGAAACCTAAATTTTTCTTACAAAGATGTCGTTATGCAATAAGTTTAGTGAGAAGCATTAATTGCTAGTAATAAAGAAAAAGTTTGTTTGATCCTCCCCGGAACATTTTTAGATTGTTGAACCTTAAAAATGTCATTTTGCATATTTTCTGGTGCGTATAATTTACACAAACCAGTAATATGTGACCCAACGTTTTCAAGGTAAAATAATCTATAAATATATATCCTGATGATAATATAGATCGGATGACTGCATATTGGCATTAACTTTTCAGCATAAGAAAAAAAGAACAACACTTGTGTGAAATTAAAAATTTAAAGATAAATTATGAAAATTAAACGCAAGTAACAAACCTGTAGAGGTTGAATCGTAAATGCTAGGGATTTTTTTTTTTTTTTTAAATCTCTTTCTTTCTTCTATTTTATTTTCCCTCACTCTATTTTTCTTCCAACAAAATTTTCTTTTCTTTTCTTCTTTTTTTCACGACATCTCTGTGGTGACCTTATTTGGATTGATGTCCTTCGTAAAAGATTAATCACAGAAAACCAAAAAGTGAACTGAAGACGCAGTTTTTTTAACCCGTTAAAAGCCTTTTTTGGGCGATTCAAAGAAAAAAAAAGATTTTTTTTTTTTGTTTAAAAGCCAATGGACAGAAAAGATACGTTTTGTTCAAAAAAAAAATATTCCTATAATATTCCAATTCAGTAGCCGAAACAAATAACTATTCCTCGGTGGGCGAATCACAGAGCTACTTTTTGTTTCCCATGATCCTTTGCCACCACCCGTGTCAATATAGTAATTTTTGCAGTTGCAGTTGTGAGAACAAAGAGTGTATGTAAGATTAACTTGTTTTGTGTTTCAGTTTAGTACTTACAGTAGTCGGTAAATATAAAAGGTTGTTATGCAGACTCCTGATCTACATCGTCTTCAGGTAATCTTTTTTATCGTGATAAATGCAAATTATATTTACACATACAGGCTACATTACAGTTTTGAAAACGAAAGTGCATATGAGTGCACGCTGTAAAAGCATTTATTTTCGCTATGCTTTAAATTTCGCGATTTTTATTTTTCGCTACGCGGTCCGTTGTTATCACGAAAATTTAATCCTTGCGAAATATATGTTTTTAAAATTTTTTGGAATTTTTTTTTGAGTGATTGCGTATATCCTCGTAAAGGGCGCTCATATGCAAAATTTCAAGGGGGGGGGGGGGGGGGGGGTCAGATATTTTTCCCATGGAAACCGATTTCAGTGCAGATTAGAGAAATTTCATTTTCAATGACTTAATCATTAATGGCTGGAGAAGAAATGTTTTTACTTTTTTGCAAAGAAAAAACTACTAAAAGCAAGGAAGTTTTAATTTCTAAGGGAAGGGGGGGGGGGGCTTTAGCCCCCACTTGCCCATTAACTACAATTCAGTTTTTTCCATATGACATGAGGTAAACTCAACAAATTAATTTTGTGTGTGTGTGTGTGTGCTTTTTTTTTTTTTTTTTTTGCCAATTTTAGAAGGAGGATTTTAAAATAAATTGTAGATTTTCATCATTTAAAAGAATGTTGAAATTCCCTTATTTTCAGTCTTATTTACTCTTTTATTCACTCATTTATTTTTCTCACATATTAATTAACTAGAAAATCGCCCGAGAAGGTATGACGGTGAAAATTGTTTCTACATTTGAACGAAGCAGGGCAATTCCATGGTGTCGGACGTAAAAAATGAAGAAAAATTTCTCAGTTTTAATTCCATTTACCAAATATAAACTGTTCTAAAATGATCAAATTTATTTACAAGATACTCACTACATCCCACTGAATAAAAAATCATGTTAGTCTTTCAAAATAGATCCCTAAAGTATGAATTAAAAAACTTTAAAGAGTTGGTGTCGGACGTAAACACACAAATAGTAAAATTGATGGTTCACTTAAATTAAATGATTAAAAGTCTGTGAATTGGCTTACATTTTAATTTTAAAAACAGCATAATTCTAAAGTGCACTTATGATTGTAGCATATATTACCGTTTTCAAATGATATTATAAGGAATAAAATTATTTTAAAAAATATTTTTAACTTGGTGTGGGACGTAAATTGTTCATATTGGACGTAAACTATTGCTCTTAAATGTAAATACATAACAATGATTACAGTTATAAATATGTAAATTATAGGTTACATATACTGAAACAAAATTTACCAAGTAAATTCAAAAGTAGGGTTGATTGGGGGAAGTGGGACACTGGGGTAAGTGGGTCACTCCCCAAAAACTGAAATATCCATATGATTTCTCTACTTTTTTACATTGATCATGTCATGGTTCATCATAGTGATTAGTTTTGCATACATTTTGTTTAAGTGGAATTTTTTTCTAGGTCAAAGAACTTAGTCCAAAGAAAAAGAAAGAAAAATCTGAACAATATTTTTTGGCGAGTTTAAGCAGCATTTTTCA
This sequence comes from Uloborus diversus, assembly GCF_026930045.1. Classification (NCBI taxonomy): domain Eukaryota; kingdom Metazoa; phylum Arthropoda; class Arachnida; order Araneae; family Uloboridae; genus Uloborus; species Uloborus diversus. The sequence goes on along the minus strand of NC_072734.1, from coordinate 155,024,191 downwards.
AAGCAGTGCTTCCCTGTTAGCATTTATTTTTTTATGATCATTAAACATTCATGTACAGTTTAACCTAAAGTGCATACTGAAGTCAGAATTTTTGAGTAAAATATTATTAAAAACTGTTTTAGAGGAGGGGCCCCACTTACCCCGTAAAATTTTGCTATAAGACGTCCTCACACTATGGGTTAAGTAGTCCCCCCCCCCTCTAACAGTGAGGATTTGAAAATCAAAAGCAACTTTGATGAAATATTTGTATTACTGAAATACAAGACAACTATGATGACTTAGTAGGAATTGATAGTTCAGCTACAAAAGCTGGTGATTAGTTATTTGTGAAACTTACCTCAAAGAAAACCATCAAGATTTATATGGGTTGAATGTTGATAATGGTTCTCCCTTAGCCAACTTTACATAGACGCAGTCATTTAGTGTTTCTAATTTCTTTTTACACTTATAGTTTTGGCAAATTTGTCAAAATTGTTCTTAATCAACTGTATTACGTTCATTCAACACACCTTTTCTCAAAAGGGGTCCTACTTACCCCTATTAACCCTAAATGTATATACAATAAATTCACTAAGTTGTTTTTTATGCATGTTTCACTTTAACTTTGAAATTAAAGGCAAAAAAAGGAGAAGCACAGTTGAAAACATATGCTATTTAAAGGAATGTAACAGTGTCGGACGTAAATGGTGTCGGCCTACTAAATGGTGTCCGACACCTAGATTTTAGTAAAAAATATTCACTTGTTACAAAATGAAAATAGGTTACATCAAAGAGATTGAAATTCTCACTTTGTACCCAAAAATACATGTATGTAGCTTTAAAATTATTGGCTCAGCATAATTAACTGCCCATTTTGGTGTCGGATGTAAAACACTTAATGTACCCCAGAGGAATTCTTTTACAAATCAAAATGAATTATATTTTGACGCATTTTTGCAACATCACCAGCCACACTCTGTATCTTTAAATGGTTATTCATCTCAATTCATAATATTAGCATGAATGTTTTGGAAAAAACAGAATTTCTTCGAGAGTCTCAATTATGGTTTGAAAATACTCAAGATGTTGACCTTGGTTTAACCTGCTGTAACTTATTTATAACTGAAGTGATCAAATTTTAGACAGGCATTTCAAAATATACAACGCTTTACCTTTAAAATGACACCTAATTTGTTTACATATTATAATTTTGAAAATTTGATCATCTGGTTGACCTTATCATGGAATTGCCCAGCAGCTGCCTGTTTGGTGACATTTTGATAGTTGAAATTTTAACCCTCACTCTAGTGATTAACCTTAAACTCCAGTGGATTAACCTTAAACTCCAGTAGATAGCTTTACTTGTTAACCACTTTTTCGTTTCTTCATTCTCCTAAAATTAGTCTTACCAGTAAAACAGTTAAGTTCCCGAATCCAGTTAAGCCTTGGCAAAATAAAACATTTCCCTGCATGTCAAGCATTACAAAAATTTATTATCAAATTATCATGCTTTGGCGCGAGTTTCATTGTTGATGACGTCAGAGCGTTACTCGATCAGTGAATTCGCTACGATAATCGTATGTACATGAGGATTAAAGAACCAATTAAATCATTTTTGTTTCAAAATCTATTCATTTTTCTTTTTATGAATACTCATTCCATTTTGCCCCAAGAAAAAAAAATTCCACTTTTTTTTTTTTTTTGAAGGTATAGAACTGTTTCGCTTTACCGGTATTGCTTCTACAGTGGCTCCCAAAAGTGTTCGTACACCTTGAAGTTTTGTAGTAAAACCAAAATAACGCAAAACTGAATTCGAATACGAAGTCTAATTTTTTTTTCACACCATTCCTATGCCGTTCCGAATAAAAACCAGTAGTTTTTTTCAAAATATTGCCAGATTTTATTTTCGAAATTTGTCAAAAAGCGAAGAGACAGAGAAAACATACGCCACAAAAGTCATCGTACACTGAAATCTTTTCGAATAAATTCATAATTAAAATTACCATATGTGGTTTTTTATTATTTTTGCATTGTAATGACACTGTAAAGTCATTTGCCTTTATTTTTTTGTTTATTTATTCCCCAATATTCTGCTAATTATTTTTAAATGTCAAGTATGCGTAGAAAACAACAAACACGATTCGAAATTTGATTTTTTCCCCTCACAGTAGCCGTAAATTGGTTTGAAATGTCTCTAAATTAGTTAAGTTATACCATTCTATAGTGAAGTACTTGATAAAAGGATTTAAAGACAAGAATCGGATCAAAAATTAGGTAAGAAAAGATCAACTGGCAAAGTTAACAAAGCGTGATCGGAGGTTTACAGTTTAAAAAAATATGAAAAATACATATTTCAGAACTGAAAAAGTTTCTGCAGAATTCAATGAAACATTTTGCGTTTAATTTTCACCTAAAATTGTTCGCCAAGTTCTCTGATGAGCTGGATTAAATGGGACCTCTTCCCGCAGAAATTTTCTTGTTCGTGCGGAAAACAGTAAGCTTACGCTTTCCGTCATAAAATCAATAATAAATAAGCTCAAAACGTTTTGGAACAACGTCTTACTTATAAATGAAAATAAATTTAACAATTTGGGTTAAATTGTGTTAAATTGTTGTATAGTTGTAAATGGAAGAAAAAAATGAGGAATTTAATCTTAAGAACTTAATTGGATCAACTAATCAGGACGGTGAAGGTGTTTTAAATGGAAGAAAAAAATGAGGAATTTAATCTTAAGAACTTAATTGGATCAACTAATCAGGACGGTGAAGGTGTTTTTGTGTGAGGGTGTATATCAGCATCAGAACTTGGAAATTTGGAATTTTTTGATGAAATAATGAATTATGCTGTTCATTTAAATATTTTAAAAAATAATTTTAAACTATCAGCCCAAAATTTGGCAATTGGGAACAACTTTGTTTTTTTTTTTTTTTTTTTTTTTTATCAAGATAACGACAAAAAGCACACGTTTGCGTTTGACGCCTCAAAAATTGTCCTTAAGCTTAAAAATAATATCTCCTCAATCGCCAGATTTAAATTTAATGGAACATATTTTTAGATATCTGGTGGCTAGATTACGAAAATACATCATTGAAACGAAAAGCGAACTAGAAACAGTAAGGTTCGAAGTGCGGCTGAACGCTTACTCAGAAATCGCACAAAAAAAGAAAGAAAAAACAATGAAATCTATTCCCAGACGTTTAAAAGCTGTAGTTGCTACTGCATGATATTCTACTAAATAATAACTTAGTAAAAATTTAGGTTATTTACTAATTTTTTGACATTTTTTTCAAAGTGTACGAAGACTTTTGTGAAATAAAATTTCCGGCACTTTTTGGTTTTTGATTTTAAAAAAATTAATTTTTAATGTTTTATTAAAAATTTTCATGTGGTTTTGTTAAAAATAGATCATAGATCTTATAATAAAATACATATTCCGAAATATTAATTCTAACCAATGGATAAGGGTCTATTTCATTGAAAGTCGTAGGTGTACGAACACTTTTGGGAGCCACTGTATATAGCTGCCCAATGGCCGTACTTCTCATAAAACTTTTGGACTGAAAGTGCCCCTAACACCTGACTCGGTATTGAGTATTAAACTTAAAACACTTTAAATACCAGAAAATTAGCAGAAATTGAAGTTTTTCTTATGGATGAAGCTCCTATGCTTTCAAAATATGGATTACAGAACATCGCTTTGTACCTTTTGTGATCCATTGAAAATTAGAACCATTTTTGGTGGTAAAGTGGTGGTGCTTGGAGGCGAATTTCGCCATGTCTGCCACAGACGAGAAATAAATTTACGACCAAAAATTACAAATAATGTTTCAGTGCAAGTTTTATTATACAATACATATTCTTTCTTCATGCATTGTAATTTTCAAAAGATTTTTTCTTTGAAAATTTGTTCATTTAAAAAGATACGTTATCTTTTTAAATGTAAATTTATACATCTTTTTCAATTTGTTCATTTAAAAAGATACGTTATCTTAACTATTTCACTTTGCCCGACTATCCCCTACTTATGCGTTTACTAGGTTTAATGAGATTCGCTGAATTAATGGATGTTTTTGCAATTGCAAAAACTGCGTTTTAAATATTTGTTTTTTTTTTTTTTTTGACATTGTTTGACAAATTTTAGCGGAATTTCAACAAAAAGAAGAACGTCATCATTTTTCAGGGATACTTGATGAAGTTAAGGTTGACTGTTAAACAATACCTCTACTCTATTGTAAATTTTTAATGTTTCCTACTAAAGCAATGACTACAAATGTTAAGGCATTGCTTTAAGCTTAAAGAAGTGTGATAAAAAAAAACTCTTAGACCCTTCCAACAGTGGCGCACCCACGGAGAAGGCTAAGGGGCTAAGCCATACGCAGAGGCTTAACCCTCCCCCCATAAGGCCTAAAAATGCAGAATTTTATATCTATTTTTCAATAATTTTCTCCCGGACCCATAAACTTGCGTACATGTTACACCCCACTTGAAGGAGGTCCCTGTATCGCAATCCATACTCCCCCCTCATCTGCTGTGTCAATCGAAAAAAAAGAAAAAAATATTCAATTCAGAGAACAATATGATAAAAACAAACGCACCTTTATTAGATTAAAAGAGAATGAAATTTCGTTCTGATAAGGAGTAAGTCAAGAAAAGCTTCAAACACATGCAATTTATATACATAAAAATGTAACTTTAGTATTTAGTTACCGAACAAGCTCCTCCCCCCCTCCCGGAAAAAGGAAAAATGCAGTTTGTGAGCAAATGATGTTTAAACATTTTCGGGTATAGAACCCCCGGCCCCCCTCCCCCAGGGAGGTCCCTTTCCAGTACCTAGCCGACCAACCCTAGAGTCCCTATATGAAAACGTAGTTTTCAGAGTTGCGACAACAGCTACGCTCGGAAAACGCAACCGGTTACAGGGGGAAGATAGGGTTGCCGCCGAGCTGCAAGATTGGCTCCTTGTTCGCTTTCGAGTTTCGTTACAAAAAATAGTCACACGCGGGAGCGGGAAGAGTGGCTGAAATGGGTTCTGAAGGATGTAAAAGCACGCGGATTCGAAAATGCATGCAGTCAATAAATGAAACGCTCGATTTTGATTCAAACATTAAAAAAAGACAAAATGGCCCTGTGTTAGCAAAATTAAGAGCAGATTTTTTTTCTTAAACCTTATTCTCTTAATACGATCAATTTTAAATTAATCAAAAGATTCCGAGACAACGAAAATTATATTATAATTTTAATTGATTCAAAATTAATGAAAGAACAAAAACTGATTAAGAAAATTAAAATAAATAAATAAGCAACAAATAACGAACATAAAAAATTGCTTGTTTTTGCTACATTAAATTAAGCTTTATAAAGATTTTTGAACATAGAAATATTTCTTGTATTTATATCAAAAGCATTACTTATTCTTTTTCTATAAAAGGAAAAATATACACTTTTTTGATTTAAATGGAACAAAGTTTAGCATTAGCTTAAAAATTCCGAAAGGAAATATATGCCTAGGATGCCCACCTACGAGGGGGGGGGTGCTGTTAGGGGTGTGGCACCTATGTATATGCAAAGGAAAGTTTGAAAGAGTAATAAAAGAAATATGTAGAAGCTTAAAACAAGGTATCCTATCCAGGCCAGGATCTATACATTTTAGGCCTCCCTGCAACAAAATCTGTATAGCCCCTCCCCAGAGGCCATCAGTGTATATTTGTAACGTTAAAATAAGTCTTAGTGCTAGGTTTTTTCAATTTATTTCTTTAATTTCATAGGCCGTTGGACCCCTTAAGACGTGGGGCAACCCACACTGCGGGGATCCTATCTCGCCCCAACCCACTCCAAAAAAAAAAAAAAAAAAAGAGATTAAGAACCTCTGAATATTTTAATGGTTTAGTGGGCACACCTAGTTAATAGATTAATTTGTATAAAGTTTAAAACTGAAATTATATTAATCAGAGGTCATTTTTATTTGAAACTAGATGCAGATAGAAATATTCAGAAATAAATTGGGAAGTTAAGGAGGGGGGGGGGTGTATTTTGACATATTTTTTCAACATTCTTATATGCATAAGAAACAGATGTCTCCATTATTTTATATTTATTTCTTGAAAGTACACTATCTATTATTTAAAATTTTCACCAACATTTTTATACCAAAACAATACTAGAATGAAAGGTAGTTAGATAGTAGACATTTTTTTAATGAAACAAAATTAAAACAATTCAGAGCACCGAAAAAGGACTTGTACTTATTTTGAATTTTTATGACAAAGCAAAAACTAAAAATTGAAAACAATTTAGCATGAGGAAAACTCATTTATTTCATGCAAGTTTTCAGATCAATAGCATGATCTTATTGTTGTAATTTTGTTGTTGTTGTAAACAACATAGATCTCTGTTGTTCAATTTACTTTTTGGTGTTATTGTATCTATAAACTTTATTTAAAACACAAAATTTTCAGCATTTTCATTCGAAAACGAAAACATTAGTTTAATTAAAAACTTCAGTCACTAATGGGCTAATCTTCAAAAAGTGCAACTTTGCTGTCACATGCCTTTTACAGTTAAAACAAAGGAATAATTTATTATTTTTTAATTTCAGCAAAAATATATCCATTTAAATCAGAAGACAGTTTTTTTTTTTGTAATAGTTTTTCTTTTTTTTTTTTTTTTTTCTTTTTGGTTCGCAGCATGTGAATTCTCACCTCCATGTGTAAGAAAATGAAAATAAATAAATGAACGACAGATAATGCACATTAGAAATTGCTTGTTTTTGTTTCGGAAAGGCAAACGTTGTAAAGAGTTTTAAATCTAAAAATATTTCCTGTAACCATCTAAAAAGCAATATCACTAATTAAAATGGTTTGCTATTAAAAAAAATGCTAACTAAAATTGCATGTTTAAGTTTACGCTGTACAATTTTGATTTAAATGTGATTAAGTTAAACATTAAATTAAAAATTTGAAAGAAAAATATGCAAAGGACAATTTGAAAGTTCAATACTAGAAATAGGTAGATGGTCAAAACGAGGTAACAGCTCCCCCCCTCCCCCCCCAAAAAAAGAAAGAATACCAAGAACCTCTACATATTTTAGTGGTTCAGTAGGCACTCTTGGTTAAAATATTAATTTGAATAAAGTTGAAAATTATTACTTTAATTTGATGTAGATAGAAATATTCAGAAATAAATTGAGGAGTTGAGGGGGTGTAATTTGAAACATGACTTATTTTCAACTCATATGAATAAGAAACAAATGTATCTATTGTTATTTATTTATTTCTCTGCATCACATCATGCATCTATTACTTACATTTTGAACAATATTTTCAAATCAAAACAATATTATAAAGAAAAGAAAGTAGACAGTTTCTTAGTGAAACAAAGAAAAAAATCATTCCCAGCACCAGTAGAGGACTTGTACTTATTTTCAATGTTTGTGGAAAAGCAATGTTTACATTTAATTTTGACAGAGATTTTAAATACAACTTAGCATGAAGAAAACTCATTCATTCCATACTAACAGTTCAGGTCATTACCACATAAAGATTACAACCAAAGTCTAATGCTCAATTTATTTTTTGATGTGGTTACATCTGTAAACTTTATTACAAATATAGAATTTCTAACATTTTTACACACACACACACACAAAAAAAAAAAAAAAAGAGAAAACAACGACAATTTTCTCAATGGAGGCAATTAAAATCAAATTCAGGGTACCAAAACAGAATTTATAGTTTTTATAGATTTTGGGGCAAACTATTATTGTCAATAACTGCTTAAGTAACAAAATAAGCAAAGATTAATCTTTGTGTTTTCTGAAATGCAACGTAACTTTCAAATATTCACATGTTCAAAATGTGGTTATTATTATCAAATTTTTTAAAATTCTTTACTCCAAAGTATCATTTCCTAAAACTAATAACTATGGACAAAACACTAGTTTAATCAAAAATTTCAGTCACTTATAAGCATAAAGAAAATAAATTTTGTTATAGGCTTTACTCCCATTTACTCAATTAGGGAGTTTCGATTAGACAGGGCAAAATATACTGATGCTTGTAATTTATTTTCTTTTGTACTATTTGTGAAGTGAATGTTTGTGTGTGTGGGGGGGGGGGGACCCTTGATTGAAATAAACTGAATTTTTGTTCAGATTTTTTCATAGATTGCAATTTCATTCATTACCCTGTATCATGGATGGATGAACATGACCTATATTCCAGCATCCTGAAAAATGCTTCCAGAATTTAGTCAGAAACAGAGAAGGTGCATTGACAGTCGGAAGTAGACTAAGATAACAGTTGCTCCTATCCCTTCCAAAATTGGAGTTATTTGCAGTTATTCAAATCCTGTCCTGTAGTTTAAGTGGGGAGAAAAATCTCTTCTTGAGAGGGGGGGGGGGATTTCTGGATAACTACACTAAGAGAATAAGCATCAATGAACTGTTCATTTAATGCTGAAATAAACGAACCTAAATATATCTTTCATAATTTTATGTACACCTAAATTTTTTAGCTTTGCATTCAATACCGAAAAATTTATTAAAAATCTAAATTGAAAACAATATTTTTACATGACAAACAAGCATAAACCTTAAAGCATTTGTTTTACAAAACAAAATTCAAAACTCTAAATTTAGAGAATCAAAACAGAATTCCAGCTATTTCTCAATTTCTGTTGCAAAATTATTGTTTGTTTTACCTCTTTACATTTCAATATTAATATACAAATGAATAATAAATATGATAATAAGCGTGACAAATCAGAAATACAGCACTGTTTGTATGAAGAAGATCAAAATTTCATTTAATTACACTATTTAGCATTTAAACACAGAATTTTTTTTGGTTTTGTATGTCATTGTTGAAAGTCCAAAGACCATTTCGGCAACAAATTTCCTGAAGTCATCAGCATAATAAGAAGCATAACAAACATGAATGGCATATTATGTATGGAAGTTTATTATTTTTTTAAAGAACTTCATTAGTTTTGATAAAGCTGTCAAGCTAAGAAAACTTGGAAAATGTTTTCTGGACATCCTTGTAAACTAAATATTGGAGATCATTCTATTATACAATTCTTTAAGCGAACAGTACAATACTATCATGAGTTTTCTAGAACATCTGCATCAGGGAAATACTTCAGCAAGTAGTTGAGCTTTCTTCAAGTTGCAGAATATCTGGAAAAAACTTAAAAAACATTAAGCGCAAATAAATTTAAAAGCAGAAGTAAAACTCTTCAAATGTGCTAAATCATCAATACGGCTGAACACAATTGGCAGGAATGTTTTTTTTAAACTAGTTCATAAAATTATAAATGAAAAATAAATAAACACACTTTAATTGAAATAGAGCTGTATTTCAACTACTTTGCATTAAGTGTGTTGTAAAATTTAATTTCAAATAACAGGGTGTGTTTTAAAAACACTTGAAAAAGTAAAACACATATTACAGGGGAATATTTTACCTAATTCATCAATCTCTTTTGACTAGCATAGATTGTTTTTCATTAAATTATGTACATAAAATTATGTACATGTTTGTTACTGTGCATCATCTTTGCTCTTAAGAAGAGAAATCATCAGTTTATGATGACTAAAATAACTAATGAACGTTCGTGATTCTAAATTTTTTAGGAACCGCGAGAAAACTTGCTTGTTTTTTCTGCACCTCTCTTAGGAATATCTACAACAAAATTGTAGGGGGAGGTGGGGCACGTTGGACAGTGGGGCATGTTGTACAGGTTCCAATTATTTGAATAATATTAATATTTTTTATTTTATTTTTTGACCAACAAATAGCTCCTATGGTCCTGCAAATCCTATAATGAAATCACATGGCACCAGTTATATTGAACAAATTTTATTCCAGAAAGTTACTTCAGCAGTCCTGAGTACTTTTCAGAAAACTAGGAATTAATTTTTTAAATGGTTTAAGTCAAGATTGTGGAAAAAAAAATTGAACTCCTGTCTTAAACTTTTACATGAATGCCACTACCTCATCAAAGTGCTTACTTGTGATTGTGATTGAAAAAATGTGAGTGCATACTAAAGAAATTAATTATAAACTGTTTTTGTTTGTTTTTAATATATAAATTTAAGTGAAGTAAAAATATAGAGAATGCAATATACTGATGCTTGAATTTAAATTCTTTAAAATAAAGTCACATTTTTTAGTAAATTCATTTATCTATACCTGATATTTCAGCTGGCCACATGAATCAGTTTTGAAAGCCGTATGCACCACTGTTTTAGAGCATTTGAATTCCCCTTTATTTCAATGTTCTATTTCCTGACAAAAGTATTGATTTTCTAAAGACTTCAACAAATTAAGATAAGCTCTGATAAATTGAACATTTATTTATTTATATATTTATTTTTATGAGTGGCAGAAATGAACTCGGATGCAATTGAACTACTTTTTGAGTGGGTGAGGCAAAATCATGAACATGTAATAAATGAATATAAATAAGGAAAGAAAAATTACTTTTAAAGTTGATGCATTATAATATAATAATATTATAAGAAAATAAATAACTCTGATTTAAGGAAGCAGTTACTAAACACTTTATTTTGCATTGGTTGAAAACATCGGATAAATTTTAAAATTTCCTATATACAGTCGACTCCCGCTACAAAGCGATCCGACTTACGCGAAATGGCTATAACGCGATTTTTTCAACAGTAAAGAATTTTTGAGCCAGCGCGAATTCCTCGCCCGCAACATGAAAATTTTCGGAAAGGAATCGCGATGTGTAAGTTGTTTTTGTGAACGGACCTTCATCCCTTCAGAATCACTGAGAGCAGAAGTACCCACACTGTACTAGTCTTTTATCGCTTATATAAATAACTACTTCTCATTTTCCATTATTTTTTTTTTCATTCTAAATGCGAAAGTTAACGAAATATAACAACACCTAGGAGTGCTGCTTTATCTAAAGTTGGTGAAGATAGAAAGAAAAATAGAACGTGTCTGACAATTAAAGAAAAGGTAAAGCTTCTTGAAAAGCTGAAGCTGAACCAAAAAATGCTTCGAAGGGTAGCACAACAATTAGGTATGACGGTATGAGTGAATCTTCCATTCGTACAATTAAAAGTCAAGAAAAGGAAATCCATAAAAGTTCACCGAGTAATAGTATCCAAGCAAAATGCAAAAATTATGAAAATGAAAGCTGTTTTTTATTGTAAATTAAAGAAACCAGGAAGAGGGGTAATGACATAGATGGAAACTTTATAAAAGAACCAATGAAGCAACTGTATTTAAAAATATATTAGAATAACTGCAGTATAAATCATCATTTTCACTTTTTCAAGCTACAAATATCATTACTGAATCAACTGTACAGTACAACTATAGGGCATTTGTTCTCCTTACTACATGCCGTACGTACAGTACTGGTTTATTTTATGTTTTTCTTTCCCATTGATCATTGTTTTTGTGCATCATAGCAGCATTTTATGTTGAATAAAATGGCTTTTTTTTAAATACAAATAAAAATTCAGTTCTTTATGTAAGAAACAGTAAGGTATGGTTAGGAAAAGGTTTTTAACTGTTTAAGGTTGTGTTTACACGTGTCTAAAATGATTGGTTATGTTTATAAAAGTTTTTACACATACCTTTTTCCACAATGCGAAATTTCGACTTACGCGAGGGGTCTTGAAATGCATCACTCGCGTAAGTCGGGACTCGACTGTATATCAAAATATCGGATATTTTCGAACCCTGATCTTTACAGATAATCTCAAAACCCCACGATGACAGCCTTTAGTTTAAAATGCAATTCCACACTAGTTAAAATTTAACTCCACATTAATCGAGATCGGATTATTTAAAAATCATTTTCCCACCAAATATCGAAATTTTGATGTGAGGTGAGAGCTTCATGTACTTTATTTTTCTGCTGATCTAGAAGGGTAGAATTCTTCTAAAGTTTGATTCCAAGAAACAGGTTGTGTCATAATGACACACGATAGACGTGAAACATTTTAACTATTCATCAAACACTTTTGATCAAACAGATTGTGTTTCTTATTCATATTTTTACATAAAATTATATACATGTGTCCACTGATAATGATCATCTTCTTCCTTCTTAAGAACAGAAATGATCTGTTTACGATAACTAAAGTAAGTAATTACAAATGTACATATTGATCTCCACGCTGCCTGAACGCAGTACATGCAACCATACAGAATGAGAAAGGAAGCGAGAAGAGTGTAATGTCTCACTTTTCTCTGATACCTGAAGGCAAGCAAGAAACTGCTTTCCTTCTAACCGACATTGCTTATCCCCACCACTTTTCGTCACACAAAAAGGTTGGATCATAACTTCAAAGCCCTCGCATAAAAAGTTTCACTGAAAAAAATCTTTGATTCAGCATTTTATCATAAAAGTATTGATATTTCAACCCGCAAAACTTTAAATGTACCTAATTTCTGACAAACAAGAGTTGTGGCTGGGAGGACTTTTACAATCTCAAAAACCCATGATAACGGTCCTGATCTCAAAGGTAATTCAACACTTGTGAAAACTTAATTATGTATCAATCATGGCCATAATTATTAAAAATCATTTTCTCAATAAAAAGAGAAATTTTTACTAACCTGAAGTGGGGTGATAGCATGCACTTTATTCTTCAGGTGATAAAGAAAGAGTAGCATATAACTAGGAAATAACTAGGCAACCTAAAAATTAGTAAACCCTAATTAGAGCATAATAAAAAGTACCAACACACTACTTGAAATGAACTTAGAAGATCTCAGTTTTCTGTTTATGATGGAACACACAGCGACTGACATGCTTGTTGAATAAAAAAAGAGTAAATTACCAAAAAAAAAAAAAAAATTACCTACAGTTCATTAAATTTTTAATAAAATAGTACATTTTAAATTGGCTCGCTCAACCTAAAAAATTTATAAAAACTGTGCCGTGTGTCAAGCAAGTGTTGTACTTCATATCCACCTCAAACGCTTTGGCAAATTCATGTGGTTACATTAATTTCATAATCGAATTGACATTTCTTTTACAAATTTCAACTACAGTAGACCATTATAACACACACATTGGGACCAAAGCTTTTGCATTATACAGGTTTTGGCATTATATGGGTCGTTTCACAAATTTTGGAACTAATATTCAGAATATATCTATATTAGCACTTCAGAATGGGTTTTATCTGCAATGAGTAGTAAAGCACTAATTATAGAATTAGTTATTCACAAATAAATATGTTTCACAATCAAAAGAAAGTGAATTATCTTGCATTTCTTGTAGCTTCCTGGCTTGCATAACAGCTGCATTTTCAAGAGCCATCTGGTATTTTCTTTTTACTGTGAATAATAGCTTACATTTAAATGCTTTGAATTATGATGGGAAGATGAAAAACTGTTTCAAAATTTAATTTGCCTAACAATTTTTATGTGTACAAAGCAAAACAGAGGGATTTTTTAAACTTTAAAACCTATTGTTTACTTCTGAAAAGTTGTGCGGTGGTTCATAGAGAATTGCGTTATATAGGTCGGTGAAATAAATATTTGGCAGAAAATCATAACAAATCGTTTTTCCTTAAATCTAAATGGTATTAAAAAATACTGCCAGCCAGCATTGAAAGTTCTATAATTTATAAGCATTTTATTTCCTCAGCATCTCCTTTCAAAAAACAAAAATTTGACACTGTAAATACTTACGTTGCATAAAGAGAAGATTTGACTTGGAGTTTAATAGCTTGAAGGAACATTAAAAACGATACATAAGTCAATTATTGTCGAAGAAATGATCAGGAAAAATAAAAATCTTAACATTACAACATAAGTTAAAATGGGTTTTAATATCAAGTCACATTCATTTAAAATAAATTTTTCTGCAACATACAGCAGTTATAATACAAATCACAAGTTAAGTTGATCTCCTCGCATCACAAGTGTATGTTTTGTTTACTTTCACTCGTCGCCAAGCACGAAATTGATCGCGCCAAACCGAATACAGAGATCTATCGTTAAAAAAATTTAATTTACACAATTTAAACTTTTGCCTTATCTTAAAGTGTTGTTTTTCAATAACGTTGTGATTGGAATAATTGATTTAACAGGAAAACTAACTATAAAAGACCCAAATAGTGTATCAGAATGGAATTTTAGCACACCGGAACACATGTTCTTGATATAATTACGCGATAGTTAAAGAAATAGGAATGGACTCACTCAAGTAAAGCTACACACGTATAATTTGAACATTGTAGAACAGTAATATGAGCATTAAAATCTTGGACTCACCTTTAATTTTCCAGATTCTGGGTTTTTCCACAGCACTGTCATACGCTCCATGTTAATCCTACGGGAGAAGAAGAAACACTGCCTCAGGCGGTCTTCGACCAATAGGAAAATGATGCCGCGTTGTCGCAACTCTGAAAACTACGTTTTCATATAGGGACTCTAACCAACCCAGAAGGAGCCAGTATCCGGGCCTACCACTGAAAGACTGAAATTAAATAAATTCTTTTTGAACAAAACTATTACTTTTTATCTGAGTGATTTAAAGAAAATGTTATTTTGGTTCATGGTGTGTTCATTCTAATTTCTGTTTAAGAGAAAGTTAAAAATAGTAGTAGTAGTAGCCAGTGGCGTACCAAGACAGATGGGGGCCTGGGGCGCTACTCGAAATGGGGGCCTACCTGGTATTAAAACTGAAGTTTCTCAAACTATGTGTACGTACCATATATTACAATAATTATTTTAAGTGGTACATTTTTACATATTTCAGTAGTGTTGGTTTGATTTCGGACACTGTTGTAAATACCACGGCAAAACACATGGTTTTAAGTAAAATTAAGTAAATACTATATCTATACATATAATAAAATAAGATGTTTGTGTGTGTGTGTGTGTGTGTGTGTGTGTTTGTGGCGCGCATCCCGGGAAAACGGTAAGGCCTAGAAAGATGAAATTTGGTATACAGGTGTAGTTTTTGCTGAAGTTGTGCACCTCGGGCTTCGATTTTTGATATTTTAATTAGAAAAAAAGTTATTTAATGTTTTATGTGATTTTTAGCACTTTTTAGTACTTTTAACCTCACAGACCCCGAACCATTCGCGCCAGACAAATATTTTTTGCACTATAGTGTCCGAAATTTAATTTTAAATATGATGAACAAAAAAATTTTGAAGATAGAGCAATTTTTGTATTTTTTATGAATTTTTGAAAAAAACTTTATTTTGCTTTCTTTTCTGGGTTTAATTTTTTTCTAAACGCATCCCGTGAAAAATATAATAACCGCTTTTCTACAATTTTACTATGTAGTAGCCAGAACATTTCGCCCTCTACAGAAAAATTTTTTTTTCAAAAATATTCAAAAGTTTTTTTTTACAATTTTTTAAAGGCGAACGAAGATAGGCGCTATCGCTTCCAAAGATCTTGTCCGCTGACCGCTGCGAATATGACGTCACGCAACCACTGATCTAACTGGAAGTGCGTAACTTGCTTTTTTCTTTTCTTCCTTTCGAAGGATTCATTCGCTTTTTTTTTTCTTTCCAGGTATTTCATTTGTTTCCCCCCCCCCCCCCCCGATGTTTTGCTAAACATTCGATTTCGGTCAATCAGACGGACCACATCGGATCGTTTTGGTCCCAGTCACTTTTTTTTTTGAATTTTTATAAAAACAATGATTTTTATATCTTGGCAAACTCCGGGTACCACAAAGACATCAATTTTTTGTGCATTTTAATAAATAAGTAAGCGCGCTTTTTTTGCATGATTTTCTTTTTGTTAGGGAATAAGATTGGAGGTTAAATCAAAATAAATAGAGATAGATGAGAAAATTTAGAGATGGATCGAATAGGTAGATAGATATACATTGAGTGTACAAAAAATGTTTTTTTTTTTAAATTTTGTTCTCGAATTAATACTTTTTTTCTTTGAAAAAAGATTGTTAATTACTATCAGAGGTAAATTTCCATGGATCTAGAGAAAGATAAATCTACAGGTCGATGTACAGTGAGAGATAGACAGACCCCGTTATTTAAAGAACAACACGGGGGTTGGGGGGGGGGGGGCACGCTGCGATTTGAAAACATTGTTAATTACTGTCAGAGGTAGATACGCATAGATCGTATAGATAGATAGATAGACAAATGCAGAGGTCGATATAGTAGATGGAGAGCAAGAAAGAGACATGCCCGTTATTTAAGGAACTTCAACGGGGTGTCAATGCCCCCCCCCCCCCCCCACACACACACCATGACTTTGAAAAAACAATGCTTTCAAGTAAAAGTGGAAGTGTTTTTTGTTATTTTTCGACAAAATTTGCATGAAGTGCAAGCAGTTTGTGTCTCCCCTCCCCCTCCTTTAAAAATATTCCAAACGACGGAACTGGAGATAGATCTAGAAAATATTTTATTTAAATTAATAATGATATAGATATAGATCGATTGATAACGCCACGAAACTTATTTAAGCAACCGCCGAAGGCGGCAACATTGGCGTAAAAAGGCAGATGATAATATTGATATATAGAGAAAAACATTGATTAATACCGTCGCTACCCAGTAAGCAAAATATCTTGCCTCAGTATTGCATAAAGGTTGACATGCAAGAAAAATCATCTTGCATTAATGCTGCCTCAATGTTGTTATGTTACTCCCTTTATGCTGTCAGCAGGCTGCCACAATATTGGCTGACAAGGTGTATGCAACATAATATCAGGAAAATATCAAGGTAGGCTGCTTTTGTAATATTGCATACGTATTGATATGACAGGATAATATCAAGATGTTGTCATGACAGCATAAAATCAAGGTCTAGGCAAGATGATCTTGCTTTTGTAATCTTGCATACGTATTGATATGACAGGATAATATCAAGATGTTGTCATGACAGCATGAAATCAAGGTCTAGGCAAGATGATCTTGCTTTTGTAATATTGCATACGTATTGATATGACAGGAAAATGTCAGGATACATTGACATGACAGTATGAAATCAGCACGTTTGCAAGGTGTTTTATCTATTTATTTCTTTGTATTATTTTCACTTGAAACTCGAGAATTAAATTTCATTCTGTAATTATTTCTGTTATTCTTCAAGATAGTTTTCTAGCCTAAGAATATTTCCTTAAAGCTGACATCTGATCGGAAATTCATATAAAGGTATTAATAGTACTCGCAATTTAATTTAAAAAATGAAAGTTTCTTCGTTTTGCGTAATACTCGACTTATTTTTTAAATTCATGCTTCTAATTGTATTATAAAGACATAAAATGCCTAGTTAGGAATAATTGCGGAAGTTTTTATAGCATATTTAAGAGTAAAGATAGCAAAATAATAAATAAATAAATACAATAAAGTACATTTTCAAATGGATGTCAGCATTGAAAATATCCCATGGACAAAACATATGAATTTATCTTAAAGAATAACATAAATAACCATTGAATAAAATTAATCTTACGTGAGATTGAAGTGATAATACGAAATTCTGGGCTTCATGTCCTTTGTTTCAAAGTCTAGGGACGAAAAAAGTTATTTTCGGCCATTTCTAACATTGATTGCGCATCGTTTGCGATATGACTTGTTTAGTACTATATTAATAAACAAATGCAGTTATGAGTCATTCATAAGTTTTTCCTAAAACAATATTATTCCCCACTAATAACTAAGCAACCAACTTAACGAAGCCTAAAAGAATGCAACGCCACGTGCAACTCTTCTGAACCGACTGAATCAAAGGTCGAAGCAAGAAGATGTGCCAGCAATGCAAGGGACGCTGGGTAGAAAGAACTGTGCGCATGCGCAAGTATCAACGAAGGTCCACCTGTTCTATTGTGTACTAATTACCTTGACGGCGACAGCATGAAATCAATACATCTTGACGGCGTCAATATGTATGCAATGTTGTTATTGTAAGGTAATATCAATATTGATATTTTAAGCTGAATGCAATGTTGCATACGTGTTGTTATTGTAATATTGCTTTTTAATCTTTATGCAAGCTTTATGCAGTATGAAACACGTCAATATTGACGCCGTCAGTATAATATCAAGATCTGTCAAGATTGATGCAAGAAATTTTGCTATTAGGGTAAATTGTCTATGCAGCCGCCGAAGGCGGCAACCCTGGCGTAAAAAGGCGGACCAGCTGGTCGCCGAAGGCGGCTATTTCTAATAAAATTGTACTTTGTCAGAAAATATCAAAAACAGAAAAAAGTCCTAAAATTATATTGTATCTTAAAAATTTATTGCATCTGAACATCCAAGTACAGTGAACAGAAACGTTTAGGCATTCCAGATTTAATTAATTTTTGGATAAAAATTTTCTTTTACAGAAAAAAAACCCTTTACTATTCCTTTGAGTAAGACACACCAGACAAAAAAACTCTGGTGTGACCCTATACTTGCCTGGTGCGTTTGATTGAAGTGGAGAAAACGCTCCGCGCGGCTTTACTGGTAGAATTAAAAATATTTAATGTTCGACAGAAATTAAGACAAAAAAATTTTGCGTATGCGTGGGTTTAACTAACTAATCCGATTTCTAAAGCGAAGAGTGTAATTTCCCCCGATTAGTAGTGTATGAATTAAGACTAGACCATCGTAGTCTTAATACACAAAACAAAACATAAAACAGATATTTTAGCTGTATACTGTAATGATCAAAAATTATAAACGTGCATCTGTTATGCATTAGTTTTTTTTTATGAATTGTTTGAAAAAAAAATGCATAAAACTTTGCTGAAAGCACTTAATAAAATAAAAGCAAATGATTTTTATAGGTTTAGTTAATTTAAAAATAAATTTGGGGCCCCCATTAAATTCGTGGCCCAAGCGCTCATGTACCTTTGTACACTAGGACGAGTCACTGAAAAAAAGTCATATTTAACAAAATTTATGATATATACTCGCATATATAGGTAACTGATTAATATTTCTAATCATGATGTATATGACAGATCTACTGGAAAAAATAAGATACAATTTCAGGGCATATGTCAAAGCGGGGCCTGTGGGACATAATTTGCCCTCTCTTTGTTTAGGCAAGAGTCACTGAGAAAATATTCATTCTACATAAAAAGTCAACTTTTTATTTATCTAAACCATGACATAAGGCACGTCTGGCGAAAAAGAAAACGAATTAAAATTTTGGGGCCTATGTCAAAGCGGGGCCTGGGTATCATAAACCCTCCATTGATCCCGAAGACGTATTGATTGTATCCCTGAACAAATATTTGGTCTTTAAAAAAATTATGATTTATTAAGCCAACTTGTTTAAGCATTCAAACCAAGATATGCGACAATATTGGTGAAAACCAAAAATTGAAATTTGGGGGCCTATGTCAAAGCGGGGCCTGGGGCGGACCGCCCCCTCCGCCCCCCCTTCGGTACGCCACTGGTAGTAGCAGAATTGACCATCAGGAGGGGGAGGGGGGGGATTTAAGAAGTTCCCTGCATGTGAGGCAACGAAAAGTTCGGCGCTATTTGCAGCTATAGCAGCAAACCGATAAGAAGGCTAATATTTTTGGACATTTGAACAGATTTACTCCCAAAACTGGAAAATCCGCTGACGAAAAGAATTTCAAGTTGCAATTGTCGCTGATTTTTAATTTTGGGAACAAAAGTGTTCATGTTTAAATATGTGAGAACTTTTTGTCCCCAATAACTAAAACTATTTTTGTGGACGGAAATAAAGCATGAAAAAATCTAAATTAGATTACTTTTCTCAAAATTAGACCTACAATGCATCCTAGACACGTTGGATGGATATAATTTTTATCACGAAGTTTTAAGGAGCTTTCCCAATGAACATGAAGTCATGCTAAAGCCTCACGTTTAAAAATAGTGAAATTTCAATGTCTGTTTTTAGGGTTGGCAACATTAACACCATTCTCCTTTTAAACAACATGGCCGGCAAAGGTGTTGATTTAGAATTGAAAAAAGTAAATATTGTCTGATACGTCCATTTGTGTATAAAATTGTACATCATAGACTGAATCATTTTAAGTATCATTTATGTTTTAATTTAATCACTGGTGTCATTTGTTCATGGTATAACTAGTGATTTTTTTTTTTTTTGCTATCATTCGTTTGTTGTGAAATTAATTTCGCCTTATGTTTGTCACCATTATTTCATTATTATCCTGGCAGTTCTCATTGTGACTAGAAAATTTAAGTCGTTCTAATCATTTTTCTGTTGTGCTTTTGTAGTACATGTTTATAGATTGCTGACAAGTGGTTAAATGTTTTACATGTGTTGCCTTAGAAATTTTAATTTTATTTTCGTAGAGCTTTCATTTGAATGACGTGTGGAGAAAATTTGGAACTACTTTGATATACCCCCCCAAATCGGAAATGTGGCGACTTTTTTTTGTTTTTGTTGACACAAAACTTTGTTGCCACTAAAATTGTTGCCACAAAACTTTAAAAAAAACTCAAAAAATGGTACAAAATACAAGAAAATCCTTAATTTGGCAACAGCAAAAACCTAAAAGCTGAAAAAACCTAAATTGGCAACACCAAAATAAGAAACAGCAACCCTAAAAAGTCGGTAGGAAATGCCAGATTTGGCGCGTAATTTTTGGGGGTGTATATCAAAGTTATACCGAAAATTTTAAGTGAAAGTATTATTTCTTAAAAAAAAAAAAAATGCTATTGCCTGTAAA
Source organism: Uloborus diversus (assembly GCF_026930045.1). Classification (NCBI taxonomy): domain Eukaryota; kingdom Metazoa; phylum Arthropoda; class Arachnida; order Araneae; family Uloboridae; genus Uloborus; species Uloborus diversus. Next base: position 155,003,574 of record NC_072734.1, on the reverse strand, counting down.
GTTAATTGTTCTTGAAAACATAAATGTTACTGTGATGTTCAAGAAATGTGCAATCGTAATGGGGATAGTAGGCGCAGGTGCGCCATTTCTAGTTAGTTTTAGATCGCGTGAATTTTTTCCCCATTGTGTTCGTTGAAGTTTTTACTAAGTCCAAAGACCAAAAGTGTTTTGTTAACAATTAGATTCCATGGCCTACCATGTTATCACTGGAGGCATTGCCTTATGAGCGGAGAGGTTGTTGACACTAATTCTCAACAAATTTGCTAATACAGTGAAACCTGTGTAAGTTGACCACTTGTGTTGCACTTAAGCAAGGACATATCCAGAAATTTTTCAAGGAGGGTGCGGTTGATATTTTAAAATTACCTCTTACTATGTACTTTATTTACGCATGCTTGGGAGGGGGAGGGGATCTGCTGAATCATTTTGATCTAAATTGTAAAACAACTAGAATATATAAAGATTTATCGAAGGAAGTTTTCAAATCTATTCTTTCTCTTTTCCCATAAAAGAGGTATTCTAAAATTGCAATATAGAACTTGAATTTCGTAATAACTTTGGCGTATTATTCTCGAAACCTCCTTTCCCTTATAACATCAAGGATCGTCAGTAAATTGCGTTTTTTGAAACTTCAGTTTCGCAAAATTGCTGGACCAAATTCGCTAAAATTATTACTTCCCCCAACTCTACCAGAGATGTCTGCTATGGCATATTTAAGATTTGCATTTTGCAAAATGCCTGGGGGAAAGCTTCTAGACTCTTCCTCTTAACACGACCAAAGATTGCCTGAAATTTCAGTTCTAAAAACTCACAGGATTTAAAGTCGAACCAAATTCCTTTAATTAACTTCATAAAATATATCCTACACCTGCATTTTAGGAATTCAGTTCAGAAAAATTGCCAATGTAGGGGCCCTGAAGGGAGGGGCAATCACCCCTGCCTTGTTGTTTGTATCTTTGCACTTAAACGGTGAACTTAATAGAGGTTGATTTTTTAACATGGGAATAATTTTTGGTACTTGAGGTACCTGGAACAAGCAGTCAACCTCAAAGGTTTCGCTGTATGAGTTCTTTTGGAACTTGAAAATTTAATACTGTCGGAACGCGATTTAACGAACCCCTATTAAACAAATTTCGCAATTTAGCGAATTTTTCTTTTTTCCCTACTACAATGAAGGCCAAAACCCCTATTTACCGATAATAAACCCCGAAATAACGAATTATTTTAATAGCCAAAAATTTTTTTTTCGGAATTTGAGTTAGGAAATATTGGATTGTTTTCCAAATATTACATCCATATTGTCCGAAGCAGAATTCTTTTTTCTTGGAATCAAAAAATTTTAACGGGTGAGGACGAATGAATAATGCTTTCTGATGCAGAAAGCGATAATGAAACTCCCATTAAAACTTACTTTTCAAATGCTAACATATTCTAGAAACTGTTAAAACATGTATCATACAGCAGGCTGCAAAAGGCACAGTATTTTCTTCTCTCCATAAAGCCGAAAAAAACTATTTTGAGTCAAGTATCAAGGAAATTGTCAAATGTCTGTTACTCTAGTTTAAAATTTCAAATTAACTAGAGTGTAATGAGTCATGGAATGCTGAATAAAAAGTGTACACTTTCTAATTATGGATATTTTTGCACAGTTGCTTATTAGGAGTTTTAGGCAAGAAAAAAATCACATCCCGATATTACGAATAACCCCCATTTAACGTATAAAAGTTTCAGTCCCGGTGAAATCGTTAAATTGGGGTCCGACTGTACATATTTTGTGGCTATAAGTTTTGCATGTAAATTACTTCCTTCTCCATATTTATTACAGCTGCAGAAAAATATTTTCTGAATTATTTTTATTCTGATTTATTTCTGAATTCTGATTATTTTTCTAATATTAAGCAATCATAATTTTGGAATATTATTATTTGTTGATTTTTATTTTTAGGCTTTTCAAGAACTTCAAGCAAAAGTGCTAGATACTACTCAGAAGCTGAAATTAGCTGACATACAAATTGATGTCTTTACAAAAGCCATCCAACATGCTCAACTTACCCAAAAAGAACTGAAGTCATTTCCAGATGATGCTAGGATGTATAATGGTATTGGCAGAATGTAAGTTAATTTAAAATAAACTGTCATATTCTTAATTTGATACAGTCTACTCCAAAAAATTAAATTGATTATATATTATTTTGTTGGCATTTTTACATGGCCATTCCACGGAAAACGGTAATTTTGTCCCGCACGTGATGCTTCATATATTTCAAAAAAAAAAAAAAATAATAATAATTTAAAAGGATGATTAACAAAATTTTGTTGTTTAAGAAATCACAAACGCATGTGACTTCTTAAGCTAAAATTTTCTTCAAAAATTATTTCTTTTTTACGAAATATGAGCACTGTCACGTGCGGGACAAAATGACCATTTTCAATGGAATGGGCATATAAATATTTTTTTTTTTCAATGGTTTAAATAATTATTTCTTAACTAATGAGACATGTTTCCTTTACGTTGGAACCATAGCTTTCAAAATCTACAATTTGTTTCATCATTGCTGTATTAATAGAGCAAAAATATTAGCTTTTTCATAAGCAAGTTACCAGAGGTTGACTTTGGATGTCCCGCACGTGACATATGTAAATAAATCTTATTTTAAATTACAAAATTGTTTAATGAAAATATAATTGTGTCAGGAGTATCTTTGTATCAAATGTGAAGATTTTTAAAAAATGTTTACCCCTGTTTCATTAAAATATTAAGAGATATGACGAAATGTTAATAAAATTTAAGCGTATTTTTGTCCCGCACATGACGGCTGAATGGCCCACATATAAAAATTAATGTCCTGAGATAATATACATACATATATATATATACATATATCAATGCACAGCCAATACCGCTGATACTTCAGACTTGAAATTTGGCAGGCATGTCTGTATGATTACGAAGTATCAACTAAGAAATTATTTTTCGAAATATCATTTAGTTTGGTAGAAATTAATTAAAACCTCTTCATTTCTGTGAAATTAAAACCTGAAATTGAGTTTTAAATCCCTTATTTTCGAAGGCTTTCCTCCATTCAAATCATTATTCAATACTTCATCTCAACTTTTAGTCGATGGCGAATTTTCAATTTGATATTGTTTTTGTTTCTCACATGATTCATCAAAGCTTTTCTCAAGTCAAATAATAATGTTTCTGGCTTTCGCTTGAACTTTTTCAAAACTAGAAACGAAATTTTTAAGAACATCATCACAGATAAAATACATAAGGCATTAAAGTTTTATTTCACATTGCAAAAGTAAATGATAAAAAACAATGTCCTGAGATAACATATATATACTAGCATTCCTGTACTCGGCATTGCTCTGGTAAAGAAAATCAAATGGATCGTTAATGACAGTTACGGATTGGTTAAGGACAACAACATAATATATAAGGAGTCCAGGGGCCCCGGGACCCTCCCAAAATTAGAAAAAAAAAGGTAACTAGTAATTATGTTACAGGGCTGAAGTTTAGCACTGGAAACAGGACAAGGGGTCATTGTTTTAAGCTATTTAAATCGCAGGCTAAAATGGATATTAGAAAAAATTATTATTTTTGCTGGGTAGTGGAACCTTGGAACAGCTTACCCGAAGAGGTGGTAATGAGCAAGGGAGTAGATAGTTTTAAGAGGGTCATTGATCTTCACTGGGGATCGTTAATTGACTAGGACCAGTCTAGCTGGGCCCAGAGCCTGTTGCTGGTCGTCACTTTTGTATCTGTAATTTACTGAAAGTGCAAGGAACTCATATTGTTCATATCAAATTTTCTTTTTCCTTGCTGCACTTAATCGATTGTTCAATTAGGGATCTTGATGCTTCAACGTTTTCTTTTTTTTCAATGTTGTTAACACAATTATTGTCATGACATTATCACATTGTTTGAAGTTACCTACCTTTGCAAATAAAATCTCATCAAAAAGTTTTGCTAACTTGCTGCCTTTAATTAGGTATTGTAGCAAAAAGTAACAGTATCCAGAATTTTGCACAAAGATTATTTGTTAAGTCGATCAGATTGCTATGGAAACTTTAGGAATTTCGATCTCTATTTGAGTTTAAATAATTGTGAAAATTGTTTATATAAATAGGATAAGTTTTTAATTTGTCATATATTTTTATATATGTAATTTTCTAGTAACCATTATCCTATGACCTTATTTTTCTACTTATTAAAATAAAGTAAATTGTACCCTTTCCTGTGTTGTATTATCTTTTATATTCATTTTCTATGTAATGAAATATATCTTTTTTACTCTTCAGGTTTTTATTAACGAGCCCTGAAGATATAAATAGTATGCTTTCAAAGAAAATAAGTACATCTCAAGATAAAATTAAAGAATTAGAGGTAAATTATATTTTTATTGCTTAATGTGGATGTATTGTGTTTGTTTCGACCCAGGCGTGCCCTGAACTTAAATTTTTGGGGAAGAGGAATTCTTGCCATATATATATATATATATATATATATATATAAAGTTTCCCGAATAATAAAATATGAGCATACACACATACCTAAATCTAATAATTTCATGCTGTAAATAAGCCTTCACTTTTTCTGGTTTGTGCAAGAAAAATTTCTGAAGTATCTATCCTGCCTGACAGACCAACATTTCTTATAAACTGAATATTGCATTATTTGGTAGCCCATTGAAACCTCAAGTTGGCGAGGGTAAAGAACTAACAATTCATGAAAAGATAGACGTTGTAAATATGTTGCAAAACAGTTCAGTTTTAAATTTACATATTTATTTTTCCCCATTTTACTTACTCACGGTTGTTAAGAATAACTTAATACAAATTTGAATTTTTGGCAATTCCTATTAACAGGGTTCAACTATTTTACAGGGTGGCGACAGATCAGGGAAAAAGTCAGAACTATATTAATCCGGGAAATATCGGGGAATTTCGAAAAAATAACAAAAATTCAGGGAAAATGGATTAAGTGAAGAAAACAATTTTTTTTTGCTTTGCAAAATTTCTACCCCCTAATTTCCTATGCATCTTTCGCCCTTTTTCTGTTGAGAAAAAAGTAAAATTAATGAGGTGCAATTATACACTGCCGCATATTTGTTCATTTTTTTTTCTCAGCATCTAATTATTGAATCTTTACTTATTAAACACAGGATAAACTTTCTATGATTGCTTCTGTGTCTGTAAGTTGTTTATTTTGCGTAGCTCGAATTTACCTTTCACGAACTCCATGCTACATAAAATAAACAACCCTACAGGCAAAGAGGAAACCATCATTAATGCCTTAGCTCCCTTGTGATCACTCATTGTCTTGAAGTAATTAGCATACTGTAATCATGATTTCAAGAAAAATTCTTTGTTTTTAATTTAATTGCTAAAATTGAATATTGAATGAAAATCAACTTGGATTTTTTCCATCATATTAGTTGTTGTCGCTTCAAATTATCCGAAGGTTTTTTTTTGACTTTAAAATTCTTTTATTTTAAAACCAAGTTATACATGGGGCATTCCAAGGTATTTGTGACATAGGGGTGTCCGTAACAAAACTTGTCAAAAGTTAAATTTTTTTACATATATTGAAAAGGCACATCCCAAAGGATATGAATATCATATTTTTTTCGTAATTTACTACATATTATGTATGTAATTGCACTGGAAACATCAAAAATTCAATTTTCACTGTTACGGACTCTACATTGAATTTTTGTTCAAATCTTACATAAAAACTGATTTTAAGCCCAAACTGGTGTTTGAGACAGATAAAGTGAAGGCTCATCTGTAATATAGTTAATAATTTTAATCAAAAAGTATGTTCTATAAAAAATTGCGGGTTGTGAAAACGATGACTGTAGAGTCCGTAACAATAATTGGAAGAAAAGTTTAGTTATTTTTGTTATTTATGTATTTTATTTCACTAAATTGAATATTTTCTAATCTCACCTATAGTGTTACAACATTCTAAAATAAATTTCATGATTGTTGCAATTGGTTAATTTTTATTAATTTTCAAAATTTGTTACGGACTCTACATTTGGCATCAGTTTCAACACAGCTATTATTCCTTAATCAAATTACTTGAACTGCTACACAGGGAGGAAAAATAAACTACAACTTCAACCCTGAAAGGAAACTACAACTTATACTGCAAAAAATTACTTTAACTTTGACTTTTAGAATAATTTTGACTCCACATGTGTTCTGAGAACATTGGTTACCCATCACCTTGTTTGAATTCAACTGGAAAAATCAACTTCTTTCAACTCTATTAATAGGTAAGCAAGTTAATTTTACATCAAATTGAAATGCAAAAGTTTTAAAGTTACTAACAAAAACTAACTATGCATAAAAATATTAGTATCTTGTAATCTAATACATAAATAAAAAACCATAAGACTTTTGCTGTATATTAGCATTTTAGTTGATGATTTTTTTTTTCTTTTGAACTATGGCTTATATAAGAACAATTTTCATTTTAAATCATTAGATTTATTTTAAATACAACTTTATTTTTAAAACTCTGTTCTTTTTTAAAAAATCAATGAGCTTGTATATAAACATAAACTGCATTTTCAGTTTTTGTTTCTTCTTTCTTTTCTTTTTATTTAATTATATATTAGAACTTAAGTGTTTAACTTTTATTTTAAATTTTAAAGTAAATAAGCAATTTTTACGAAGATTATTTATATAATCTATCATTGTACGTTATTTTTAAATTTCTTTCTTTCATCGAAAGTATAAGATATTAAATATTTAACATTTATTTCCAGTGAACATCAGCCTGTGATGCCTAGTGACTCTAGAGATCGTGTAAGAGCACACAGAGAATGGCTTTATGATGATGAAGATGCACATGAAGAGATGAAAAAGAAAGACACAGAAAGAAAGCGCTTGAAGCGTTTGGAAATAAAAAGAAACAAGCAACAAGTTATTAAATAGCAAAGGAAAAATGCTTCTTATCAGAAAGCTTGGAGAGCAAAGAAAAAAAGACAAGTTCCCTTAGTTCCATCTCCATGTAAATACGCTTCTCCTCAAACTTTAGGAAAAGCCGTTTGTAGAGCCATGAAAACTATGCCCAAGTCTCCCAACAAAGCTGCAGCTGTTATGGATTGCATTTTAAAGAAAATGTCACCAACAAAGAGAGTTCCTTTGCTGCTGAAGCACTTGAAACCTAAAAGCGTACAAAATTTAGAAAGAAAAAAGAGGTATGATGCTTTTTCTGATAAGGAATTAGAAGTTGTAACAAATTTTTACGAAAGAAATGACATAAGTCGTTTACTTCCTGGCAAAAAAGACTACAAGTCTATAAAAAATGCTAATGGGAAAAGGCTTCGTGTTCAAAAAAGGGTTTTACTCTACAGCCTCAAAGAAGTGCATGCTCTGTATAAAACTGATGAAAAAGAAAACAACATTGGTTTGGCCACATTTTCATCTTTGCGCCCTCAACACGTAATGCTATCTGGTGAACGTGACCAAGAAGTGTGCATATGTGAATATCATGAAAATCTGCACTTGTGTATTCAAGGATTGAAAAAATGTCTAAATACATTACCAGACAGTATTACAGAGTTGTTACTCAAAACTGTGTGATTTTGAGAATGAAAATTGTATTGATAGATTATGCAAACTTTGTGGTGTCAATGCCTTGGATGATTATCTAGATTCTGTTGATGAAGACACACCTGTCAGCTACTAACAATGGATCACCCGAGATGGGCAGGTGAGGAAGGAAATAATTGAAACTGATCTAGCCGAAGGAAAACAAGTTCTAAAAGAACAACTGAGCTCTTTCGCAAGACATGCTTACAATGTGAAATGGCAACATGAAAACTTAAGATATTTAAAAGCAAACTTAACCAAAGGCGAAATAATCCTTCAAGAAGACTTTGCTGAAAACTACAGCTTGAAGCAGCGGAACGAAATTATGAAAGCTCACTGGTCACCCGAGCAAGTGACAGTGTTCACTGCAATAGCATATCATAAGAGTGGAGAAGAACTAAACCACATCTCATATGCAATTGTCTCTGACAGCATTACTCATAGCAAAAGAGAAGTTTTTGCTTTTAATAAAGTAATTTTAAAAGATGTTAAAGAAAAACTTAAAAAACCAATTGTGCATGTACACTATTGGTCAGATGGCTGTGGAAGTCAATTCAAGAACAAATACAACCTAGGAAGCAATTTGATTCACCACAAAGAAGATCATGACTGTACAGCCTCTTGGAACTTTTTCGCTACAGCTCATGGCAAAGGGCCAGTGGACGGTATAGGTGCAGAAGTTAAAAGAAGTGTGTGGTTCTGTACCATGCAAAAAAAAAAAGATGTGCCTTCAAATGCTTTCGATTTCTACAAAATTGCAAAACGAGAGGCTAAACTAATAAATATTCTATATGTAACTGAAAAAGAAGTGTCAACTATCGTTAAAGAGTTTCAGCTAGAAGTTAGATGGCATGAAACAAAAGCAATACCTGGAACACGAAGAATGCACAGTTTTTCTGTTCTTAATGGAAAAGTTAAAGAAGAAGTTAATTCTATTTACATTGAAAACAGAGGCATCAGAAAAGGAGAAGAAAGAGCAGTGGCATCTACGAGCACAGCTCAAAGCAGTTCCAAGCCTGACTTAGATGTAGGAACATGGATAGCTGTTCTTTATAGCGATGACTGGTGGCCTGGACAGATCCTCAAATTGACTCAAAAAGAAAAATTGCTTGTAAAATTTGAACTGAAACCTGTGTCCAGAAACAAGTTCAAGACAATGCAAAAAGCAGAGTACGAAGAAATCGACGTTGGCAGCTACTTGATGGTTCTACCAGGAGATCCTCCTCCAATTGACTCTTCTGCACGTTTTTTCGCAGATAATGAAAAAACAGCTGAAACAATTGAGTCTGTAATTAAAAATGTTGAGCAATAAGGTAGCATTATAGTTTCTGTTGTCAACAATTTTAACCATACTGAAACGGGACAAACATGTAGAGTCCGTAACATGCTCATAAATTGACCATTGTTAAGTAAATAATTCATTAAAAAATATTTTATGCTTTTTAAATTATTATTTTGAAGTGTAAATGCAAAATAGATAAACTGAAGCATACTAAAAAAGCTTCATTAGGTAAGAATGGTTGCTACATTCACAGAAAATCGGAACTTAGTTAGCGCAAAAATTTCCATGTCTTTTGTGCGTAGAGTCCGTAACTGGCAATATATATTTCTATATTTTTACAAATTCAAAACAAATTTTAACTTTTTTTATTGTTATGACATAATTAGACATAGGACTATATATTTACAAAAAAATTAACATGAATATTTGCAATGATGAAGAGTAGGAGGTTAAGTTATGCCTATGAAGTGTAGAGTCCGTAACAGCTAAATACCTTGGAATGCCCCACATACATATACTAGAGAACCTGACACACGTTGTTCTGTTTAAACTTAGTAAATTGAAAAGTTAAAAAATGTCAATAAACTATTAAGTGTTTGAGCAGTTTTGTTGAAAAAAATAAGTAAAAAGAAAATGTTTTAAGCTGCTTAATGTCTAAATGCTTATATTATTTACAACTTGATTTACCTAATGGCCACTGAGCAGTTGTTTTATTAACTATTTTTTCTCCCGTACTTGATGGTTTGTTCCTTCAGCCATACTCAAAGGATTAAAAGTGTCCTCAGATATTAAGTGTAAAAAACTAACTACCCATCTAGAACAAACGAGAAATCCCGCTACAACATCCCCCATGTGAAAAAGAATAAAACAATTGAAAGGATATTGTTTAAAAAAATGATAAAGATAAAAACAATTCTCTGAATTAGTGAAAATAACTCATCCCCCGCCCCTCCTAATGTAAAATAAACATTCTTCAACTAAAATGACTAAAAACTCTTAAAAACTAAAATCAAAAGCAATTCTTTGCAATTTGAAATATATCACCAAATAAACAAAAGTACAATAAATTACATTAATAGTAGCTTCAAAATGTAAACAAATGATCATGCAACTCTATCGTTTATAGCCAATGTCGCCAGGCCACTACGTTACTGTAATCCAGCCAATCAGTGAGTGAAGCCAACTCCAACCGATTAGCAGTCCGATCTTTTGAACGAAAACTTTTAAAACTTCAAATAATGCATAATTTGTTTTTTTCTACCAAAGATTAAGACCTTCCACTGCACTTATCTTTTGTGTACAGAACTACCCTGTTGAAATTTATCTGGACAAAAATAAAATTTGTTTCATCTTTAAATTCCATCATCTTTTCCTTTAATAATGTACTGATTAGTTAGACAATCCTTAAAGTATTCTTGACATTGGTGCTAAAACTCATATGGATTTCAGCGGAGAAACAAATATCATTAGGTACAGTACTTTCTGATCATTTGGTTTAGAAAACCTAAAGCACTGATTCGATCACATGGTTCAACTACGACGACAGAACACACTTTTTGTGTGAACCTTCCAGTGCTTTACTTTAAAATATATCTCTTGACCTAAAATTGTTGCTTTTAAGAAATGAAGGCTTCAATCTCTCCCTTTACGTTTCATCTATTCTCAGTTAATATATCACAGTAGGAAATTTCATTACAAAAAGCAGAGCTGGCTTTCTTAATGTCCTTTGGCAATGGATTAAATATTTATTTCAGTTCTCGCTCAACAATAGGTTAAAATAAATATTAATCATTTGGGAGATATAACGATCCTATGCTTAACTTAATTAACAAAAATGTTTCCGATTCGATCCATCGCGCTTTGAAACCATTCTTGCCACAACTTAATTACACACAAAAAATTTGATCAAAAGTCCAGCCGTTTAAAAGCCTTATGGTGACAAACGTACGCACAGAAGATTTTTATATATTAAACTTTTTTGAAATTAATTGATTGTTTTTTTGCATTTCAATGTTGTTTGTTACAAAAGTTATCTAAGTTTTTTTTCCCAACAAATAAAGAAATCATTCGAAATTGAGTAACCTTGTGTACATCAGTAAACTTTTTTGTCATTCTTGCAGCAATAACAATACTGCTTGAAAGTTTAGTTCAAACCCTTTTCTATATAAACTTTTTAGTTTTATCATGGTTAGATATTTCTTTAAGAGTGTTTAATAATTTCTTAGAGTTCTTGTGTTGACTGGTTACTGGAAGTAAAGAGTACTTGTTTTAGATTTCCTATAATATTTCCCTGTAGATAATTTAATGTACTATTTTCTAAAAAAGAAGCATCTTTTTAAAATATATTTTTAATTAACAGTTGAAAATGTTTTCAGCACTGCATTTTATTTAATATGCAATGGTTTTCAAGTAGGGCAAAGCAAAGAAACCATTATCACTGATAATATAAATCATGTAAATTTGTTGAACTTAATCAGGGAAAAGTCGGAAATTTTTTTTTCATTTTCGGTTGCCATCCTGTAATATGTTCAAGGTAAAAAAACAAATTCCAATTTGCTTTTCTTGGAAGTAAATCCTTTTTTAAATTGAAACAATTTATGTAATACTTAATGTATAATATTAAATGTTTTGCTGTGAGACATGGTACTATATGGCTCAATCAGTGATTACGTGAGTGCATTATTTAGGAAAAAAATGACTGACTTGTGCATAATTTGAAACCTATTATGTACTGCAGTAGAGGTGTTGGAGTTCGAAAATTTGTTGAAAGCAGCCATAAAATACTATCATGTCAAATTAAGCAAGCGAGAAAATTAATGTTTTCTATCATCATCCCACGCACTGTTAAACTTTCGCATGTTTTCAAATGTTTTAGCCATGCTCAGCGTATTATTTTAGGTGACCCACATGTACACTATATTGTTTGTAACTTTTTATATATGATGTTTTTCTCTTTTAAACAGTAGGGGGCTCTGCCCAGTGCTCACTAACGCTCACCAACCCCCGAAGATTGCTTCACAATCTTATTTGATTTTCAAAGATTTAAAAACTTAATTCGAAAGAAACAGATTGAAAATGCATTATGTTCTCCGTTTGGTACAAAATGCACCACTTCCCTGGGTTTAAAAAAACTTGTACCAATTTGCAGAGCCGTAACGGCTCATGAGCATTGAAAAACTGCAGTTTTATACGTTTGAAAAATCACTTTCATATTTACAGTCTTGAGTAGTATATTTTGCTCTTTAGCTCGGAATTGAATTGAGTTGAGTCTAAGATTTTCCTTTAAAAGCGAAACCCTTCAAGTTTGAATAAAAAGAAGAAACATGCGAATCAAAAAGACGTAACTATGGCAACGCCAAATAGAACATCAATAATTTTAATGAAGATGAGATTATTCAAACCTTATTTTTAACGGCTTGTAACTTTTTTCCCTTTAGAGGTAGAACCTCAGTTTTTCGACCGTTGGTCGAGTTAGATCTGGAGTAAAAAAAGCCACTCTTTTCAGTGGTGTCAAAAAGAAAACTGTGTTACAATTCCTGCACTTTTTACTGATAGATTTAATGAAGAAAGTAATGCCTAAATTTTAGCTAAGCCTAAAAAAGTCTGAACTAAAAACGCAAATAACTCCTGCTGTTTTTAAGTTAGAACATTAAAACAAATTGTGTAGAACTCCAAAAATTCTACCCTTTCCAATGTTGTATAATATTAATACATGCAAGTAATTTTTCACCCCTTTAATAGGCAATAATAGGCAATTTACACGTAATTTGAGCTTAAAAAATTAGTTACAAAAAACGAATTCAAATTTTAAAAAATAAAACCCCAAGGGCGCAAAGTAATTTTGTACAAAATTTCAAGGCTGTAGGTGCTATGGGGTCTCCTGGACGCACGTCCTCCACAGATTTCCTTCCAGAATTTCTTTGAAACCTTACTTTTATTTACTATAAAGAGATAAGAAAATAAAAGTCCAGATGATTGCTATTTGTACTTTGAACTCCTGTTGGAATGATAAAATATTTTTTTTCGTTTGATACTGTTCTATTGATTTAGTGTGCATTTCTTTAAAACATTTAATTTGTGACATTTTATGCTCAGATTTCCTAAACCGCATCTCAAATTATGCCATGTCTTTCACAGGGCTCATATTTCCTTTAAAAAATCCTTAAGAAACCCTTAATTTCATCAAGCAAACCCCCCCCCCCCCAAAAAAAAAAAAAAAATCTTAATTTTCTAAAAATATCCTTAATTTTTAAAAAAATTGTATTAAGTGCGATTCCCATTTTCTTATTTTTCTCCCCCCCCCCCCCTAAAATCTTCATCCTCCGCAATATCTGCCAAATACGTATGTTTGGGAAACATGCCAACAACGTCAATATGTGTTTTGCCAAAAATTGCATGCCTTGTTTTAGATTTCTATCTTTTTGCATCATGCAAATATTTCAATCATTTTTATTGTTGGAAGGTTTTTTTACCATGTGCTACTTTATATCAGCTTATTTTACTTGTTATTTCAATAATGTTTTTTTTTTCTTAAATTTATTTCTAAAAAAATGTGTAAGTCAAAAAAAAAAAAAAAAATGTGGCCTTACTCACAGTCTTGTATTGAAATTTTGCATGATTACTTTGTTTTATGTATTTCAAGAAGCGTTCAAAATATTTATTATGTGTCTTTAATGGTTTAGGCTTTATGGCCTATAGAGTTATTTGGAAATTCATGATTAAATGAAGCAACTTCAAGTTCTTTCCATTCTGAAACAGTATTATGAAGTTTTTCTTACCAAATTTTGAGTTCTAATTCAAGGAAAAAGGATAACCAATTATTTATACATACTGTCAGCCTCGCTTAATCTGGTAACGGATAAACAAATACCCTGCTTATACGAATAAAACCCCAGAACCGACTATTTCCCAATAGACGCAATGTTAAAGATTCCAACTTTATTGAATAATTTCCCCTGGATAATCGAATAATACTGATCGTCATTAGCAAATATTTTTGCGGAAATTTTTTTACAAAAATTAAGAAAGAACATTTATTGATGTAAAAATATAAAGTAATATTTTTCACCGACAACGGGCGAGAGAAACAGCATTCATATTTCATCAAAACGTTCCTACTGTTCAATAGTTTCTTTTATATTTGCCAATAAAAAAAAAAGAAAAAGGTAGCGCAGTTGATAATTGAAGTAAATAACACAAAGGAACGTACACATTTTATACGATAATAAATTGATAAATATTAAATGTGAAGCACGGCAGACAAAGGGGGGGGGGGGAGGATAAGAAATATGTTCCCAAAAGACCTTGAGCAAGGAATCCACTGTTAAATTTTTCAAAAAATAATGTACTGAAAAAAGGTGCCAGAACAAAGATTTCATAATGGAAGTTGTAAGTTACTTTTTATAATTTTCATATGTATGTACTTGTAATATATATGTTACGGTAAATGTGATAAATCCGGTGACTTTGTACAATTCCCAATAAAACTGGTAAATTTCATAAATTATTGAATATTTAGCAATATTTATCACATTTACTGGTTAATTTATTACAATCGCCGACTCGTAATGGGGAATGTAATAAAAGTCGATACTCAGCTAAAATTTTTTCAGTTTGCTCAGCTACTTGACTTTTTCTATGACATATAGTATCTCTACGCAACAAGGGCTTTATGTCGGATGCACTTGTTTCCATCTGTGCATTTATTGATCATGTTAGTAGGATTTAAATTTCAATTCAATACATTTACCCCTCACTAATTCAAACCCTATTAAACTGGATTTTGGTTAATCCGAATAGCTATTTAAATGTACACTATATAAATAAAATGTGATTTAGTGTAATAATGAATTTTTGTAGGCAATTTTCTCTTCAGTTTTATGTTTTATTCTCTTTAAATCAAAACACAATTTTTACTGCATCGAGTAGTTTGTAACATTGGCTCAATTTTTCTGTTATTTTGTTTAAACCGTACTTTCATTAATTCGTATAACCTGGATCCCATCCTTGTTCAACTGTATTTCTGATGTCGTGCTGGTAAGACGGTTTTTTTTTGTTGAGATGTTTGCTTTCTCTCTTTGATAGAGTTTCTAATAATGGCCGATATATGCTTTAGCGTTTCAATTTCAAGTTTTAGTACTTGTTATGAATTCAAGAAAAAAAGTACACAGGTCTTTGTTGACAGAAGAAAAGTATGAAATTTGTTAAAAATGGTGAATTGTAGTAAAAACAAAATTAGTGGGGATAAAAATAGTGGAAAAAATTCTGAAGGGTATCTTTGACTAAAAAGATATGACGTAATGACAGTTTTGTCATTAAGTCATATCTTTTATGTCATGAAAAACTAATCTAACCCATAAATAAGACAGCTACAATGTTAGATTTTACTTGTATTTTAAAGAAATGTTTACCGTAATTCATGAAGCATTTATCAGTAGGTCATGGTGGTAAAAACAAAATATTAAGTAAGCCCTTAAGAAAAGGTACATAAGTAATATTACCAAAGCAGTTTATGTAATTTAATTTTATTTGCAATATATATTGTACGCATATAAAGTTTTATAAAATACCTAATGAAAATAAAGTAAAAGAGTTTTACTTTTACTCATTTATTTAGTTTGAAATACTGTGAAACCTGTGTATAATGATACTGTCTATGACAATAAACCTGTCTATAACTATTTTCTTTGGTCCCAGCAAAATGTTAGCATGAATAATCAAACTGTCTATAACGATAACATGTCTGTAACAATATTTTTTTAGGTCCCAACTGTATCGTTGTAGACAACATGTCTGTAACAATGTTTTTTTAGGTCCCAACTGTATCGTTGTAGACAGGTTTTACTGTATTTTTTAACAGCCATCACGATGTTTTTCTAATTCGTAATTACGCATTTTCAGAGAAGTTTTAAAATATTTCCCTTCTTTGGAATTAAGACCTTATTCAGAAAAATTATCCAAATTTATTACATTTCCTATTATAAGTAGGCAATTGTAGAGAATAAAAATGAAAAAAAAAGTAAAAAATTGTTAAATTGGAACATTTTTACTTAGTTTAATGATGATTATGGCATCCCGGGCGGCAGTTTGTAATTCACCCGCACCCCCACCTGAATGCTCAAAAAAAAAAGTTTATGCAAACACGAAGTTCATATGATTGTCAGAAATTAATTTCAATTTTTGTGGTAAATCAAAAATTTACATTAATAGACATGTAAAATTAAAGCATTCTATAAAATTGCCCCCACAATAATGAAATCAGTTTTCTTTAAAATTCCATAAATTAATCAATTTAAGATTTATTTAGAGAAATTTATCAGGAGTAATCTGGAGTGGACCGCTCCATGCTTCCCCTCCCATAGTGGTGCTTTCAATTACATTATTTATTACATTATTATCTAATTTCTTTGTTCTAAGATATTTAATTAAAGTAAAGCAAAGCAAAGCCAGTTTTATTACTTTTTTTTATTGAAATATTTTTGTAAGCTTTGATAGATATCAAATCTTGTTTTAATTGTAAAAGTAATTTTTAGTGTTGAAAATATTGTTTTTTCGGAACTAAACCCTCCTTACTCTAGAGCAGCGTTTCTTAATTTCTTTGATCAGTGGAATCCTTTTAAATGCTCACTTTTTTTTGTGGAACCCTTAGTTTTTTGTCAATAGTTTGCAGTGGCGTTTCTAAGGTTCTGTTTTAGAGGGAGCCCAGGTTCTTATCTCAAGGAGACTATCGCATTAACTATTTGCCGTTAAATAATAATTATATATCATGCCGTATATGAAGTAAGATTTCTGTACCAAAAAGAAATTCATTACATTACAAAGCAGTTCTAAAAGTGCAAGTTACTGAAAAATATAGAAGACAATAGTTTTGAGATTACAATGAGCCTTGTTTTTTCAAAACAAAAAGATGTAAGTAAATGGACTCTAAGTCATGCATTCCATTCAAAAGCTCACATATTCTTGCATTAATATAAAGGTGACATTTAAAGAGGATTATTTAGTATGCAAAAATTGTTTATTCCCTAAATAATTTTATAATATCACTTTTGGATAGAAAAACAGCATGATTTTTTTTTTCTTTGCAGACAAGTAAAGCTTATTTGGAGAGAAGCATGAAAGAAAGTGAGGAAAATCTTAGAGAACTTGTAGCAAGTAAACAAAGAGACCGTTGACGCAACTTGTTGACTTTGTGTTTTGCTGTTTTTTTTTTCATTCAAAAGTTAAAACTTCTTTCATTTTACTAATGGCACTTGATCATTAATGAAATGAGAATTGTTCAAAATTACATTTGTTTATTTATACCATTTTGTATTGCACTTGAATAACCATCTTGTAATAAATGTTTTATAAAGTTTATGGAGCTATGTGTAGTATTCATTCATATTTATTTCAGATAGTACCAGTATGCTGCTGTGCTAAGCACACAAGTGGTATCTGCTGCCAGACTGAGAGAGTTCAAACTTAGAAATAGCATTTTACACCTCCATACATTTAATTCAAATGCAAATTTTTTAGAAAATATTTCCTATTCTTTTAAATTGCCATAGAGCATTGAATTTAGGTAAAATATGTTACAAAGAACCACCTGGTGACAATAACTCAACTTTGTTAAAAAATGCATATAGAACTTAACTTTTGCGCTTCATATGGCAGTATGAATTCTTTCGTTAACAATAAAAAGACATTTTGTTTAATTTTACAATCCATGCCAAAGTGTTTTCTATGCCTGATGTATGGATGCCTCATTTGCCTGATTATAATCCATAATGAAAAGTGATGACGAAGATAGTGTTATCCTAAGGAGTGAATAGGCCCTCGTGTTACATTTTCTGCCGTCACATGGTCAGAAATGTACTGAGCCAAAACTTTAATATAAATTCACATGCTAAGCATTGATAAAGCACTATTAAAGCTGAAATGAGGATTTTTTTTAAAGAGTTGACCGATTTGGCAATTGAGGCATCCATATAATGTTACTGTAAAAGTCTGAAATATGGTAAATGTTGACATTAGCTGGTCGGATAACAAAGACATCGGTGGAGTACCAAATATTTCTGGTGAATTACAGCAGGGTTCGTACGCTCCTTCAAAACTCCTCCAATACTCCTTCATTCAGGAAAATGTTTTGAAGGGCCCTTCAAACTCCTTCATTTTGATTTAAACTCCTTCAAAACTCCTTCTTTTTTAGTTCAAGACTACATAATTTTTCTCTGTGACAGTGACTTAAAATACTTCAATCGACAACTTATCACTGTCACAAGGGCAAAGGTATAAGGACTATTTTGATGTAGTAATTTCATATAATTATTTTTTTCATAAAGATGTGATTAACAAATTGAGCATAGAAGTTGTAAAAGTTGAAGGTGAAAATATTATTAGATGACTAAGACATTTCATAAATGAAGTAAAACATGCTTACATGGTGCTTGGCTATTTTTTCAAGTTTTATTATTATTGCTTTTCCTCCACCACACTCAGCAGCAAAAGTCAGTTTGTCTAATAGTTATTTAACTTTAACTATTTAAAAATACATAAGTACTGTATTAAGTGATTGCATTAAAAAAGCAATTGTCTAGTAAATCGCAGTTGCCATTTTGTAAAACGGGTCATCCACATCCATATGACAAGAGGAGTAGTAAGGTGAAGTGAAGAGTGTAAGGTGACATTTTGTGACAAAGGGGGTCAAATATGATGAAAAAAGGTGCGGCATCATTTAAGGACAGTACTCCTTCAAAACTGCTTCATTTTATTTCTGAAATTGAGTACGAATCCTGTACTGGTGAAAATCGACATTCTCCAATTTCAGTCTTTCAGCGCTCATTTTCATTCTGAGTCAGAAGAGTTGTACTTTTTAGCAAAATTTTCTATTCTTTAGCTTGGTTTTCCTTTAAATGACATCAAAGTTTGATGTAATGTTAAGAAATTTGCACTTAGAAAATTAAAGTTTGACCATTTTATAGGTTCAAATTTTCATAAAGATATTATAAAAGGACAATGTACTGGAAGAAAGCAAATGTCTGGGTCATAAGAAGAGGGTTGAATCATGGTCTGTCATGTCTATAAAGCTGTTGGCTAATGCTGTTTCACTAACTCCACCACACAGGCTTGACTGGATTGTTGATGAATGGAAAGTAATTCAATCTCTCTCTATCTCTGAAGAAATTCATGGTGATCAGTTTTACTATGAAAATGATCAAGGGAAAAGGGAACTGATCATTATTGGGGAAAGAGCTTGACTTTAAAAGATGTTGATAAGGCTTAATATCCCAAATTGGCGAGGCTTGTCAAAAGCTTTTCTTATTTTACTTTATGGTAATGCAGATTTAGTACGAGGATTCTTTCCAACACCAAGCTGGGTCTGTCTTTCTAAAGAATTTATAGATGGTATGCAGTTTACCAAAGATGGTCTTAAACAATATAACTATCACATGTTACAAGGTAAGAAATATGTGGCTTTGAATTCATCTCTCTAACAATGTTTTTTGTTGCAGTTGGAATGCTGTCAAATGTGTCCAAAATCTGATATAAAATTGTTTTTATCCCAACATTGGATACTGAAAGAAGGTTGCCAGGATTGGCTAATATTAAAGCTAATTTGGCCAGTTTTGATGGCACTTGGCTAGAAAAAATTCAGATGGATTAGTCAACCCTTGATTTGACTTTCTTAGCAAGTACATTTTTTTGTCAAATAACTTTATATATTTTTAAAGCATGCATGTGCATTTTACTTAATATTCATTGTACATAGAAAAAATAATGTCCTAAAATTATGTAAAAATAGACAAATTAAAGGTACAAATTTTTTAGTCACCCATTTTAAGGGTTCCCTGATTTTCAGAATGTACACGTGGATGTTTAGGGTACCATATTTAATTGCTTACTGCCACATTTTAAGGCAAGATTCTGAATATTGGGACACAACTCTGAAATTAAAAGTATTTCGCACAACTAATATCAAACTTGATAGATTTCATTCTTCGTTTTTGTTCCTTTATGCTGTTGTGAGTAATTACTAAGATTAGTAATGTGGGAAAATGGATCCCCTTCTAAAGATTTCCATATTGTTTAAAAGAGAGGACAATTTTGTACAGGTTGGCTAATTTGGCAAAGTCGTTTGGCTATTTTCCTGAATTTTCACCTAATAACCCTGTTCTGAAATTTAAAACAACACATCTTTTATTCTATAAATAAGATTTGTTTTACTTTATGTGAAAGAAATACTTCAGTATCCCAGGACCACTTTTCGTGGAATTGCCCAGAATTAGCTGTTGAGGTTCGCTGATTTCAATCGAAGTTGATTGAATCCATTGTTTTAAGAAAAGAAAAATATCACTAATATAAATCAAAAATTAAGTTTTTAAATTAAGGAAGAAAATGTCAAAAAATATAATTACATTTTAAGTACAAGTAATGTTAGATGTATATTTTTAAAACCTAATAACAGATACATCACTCAAAAATCAAGTTATTATTGAAGAAGATTGCTTGTTTTCTTGAGATGCAACTTACCCCATTTACTGTTCCAACATGCCCGAGGGGCATTTTGGAACAGTTTGTTGACTGTTGCATTGTGTTGAATATTTTCTTACATTTTTCTTTTTTTTTTTTTGATTTTAAATTTTAGCTGACCTTCATAGCTATATAACCCCAATAGCAGAAATTCTTTCAATAGTCTGCGACGAAGATTGAAAAATCCAAAAATAGTCTGCAAGGTAAATTCATTGTAGCCACTCGTGTCTAGAAAGGCGACTAAAGCTACTATTTTAAAGCTAGTGACTAATTTTGACAAAGTATGGACAAAACGACTATTTTGCAATCAATTGTAAAAAACCAATATTATTTTAGTAAAAAAGCTACTAAGATACATAAAACCCTCAGGTTTTATTTATTTATTTTTTTATTTCCTAGGTCGAAGAAAAAGGTAGAAAAAGACGAAAACTCGCGTATAAATAAACCTGCGTTCCGAAAAGAAAAAAAAAACGAACGCTTTAACTTGTTCTTTTTTTTTTTTTGAAAATAAGCGTTTTAAATAGTAGGAAAATGAAATATAATAAAGCTATTCATGATCATAAATGTGGCGATGTTCATATTTTTGTACGATAAGCCGTTTTGTTATCACTATTTTTGTGAAAGGATTGTTTTGTGATCACTATTTTTCCAAAAAGTTTGTTTCCACAACTACTATTTGCATTCTGAATGAATCACTAAAATTTTAATTATTAATTTGTTGTATTTCTTTCATTTTTTGAAAAAGAAAGCTAATTTCCACATTCAATCGGAAATTTGAATGCGGCGTTTCTAGCGCTTTTTATGCAGTTGGTCTTTTACTGTTGTCGTTGATTAACAGTCAAACAATGAAATTACATGAAATACACCGCCAGCTCAGTCAATTCCAGCCGAGGACTGCAGTTTCGTGCTTATTAGCACTCATCAGCCGGGCATAAAAGTGATTGAGCTGGAGGTGGAAAACCTCTTAAGGAAGCCAAGAGTGCCAAACAAACTGGTAGCTAATACAAAATTAGCACTGACCAGCCAAGTGACCAAAGCAATGGTTCGGTTCAACTCGAATATTGAAGGCAAGGCAGGTATATTCAGTAAGTTTCCGTATACACCGCCAGCTCAGGCGGTGTATTTCATGTATTTCTCCCTTAGCCTGGCTATAGGACGGTAACGTACTGAATAATGTGAAATTATTCTAGAATAGGATCGTACTTGTTTCATTTGTGTTCTTTAGGAGCTAGACTAATCTTTTTCCACTTTTTTTTTCAAGAGTTGTTTGGGCAACATTCTTGGAAAAGTTACCACTCATATAGGAAGAGGGGTTTCACTTATATACCGCGCAACCAAGATATCCCTATTTATCTAACTGTCATTTCTTCATTATGACTTTATTACTAAATTCTTTTTTTATTCTTTAAAACAGAGGACTACTTCAACAAATATTTTTTTTCTTTACTTCTGGCAACTATTTTAGTGGCCATTTTTCATAGTCCAGGCTACTAAAGCAATGATGTCCACCTGAAGGGGGGGGGAGTGTCATGGCGCATTCTGCGACAGTGAAATTTTTAGGGGAGGAGGTGTTTTGGAGGGGGGCTGTTGTTCTCGGCGGGTCTTTGCGATATTTGGGGGGGGGGGGGCGCCACTGACGTTGTATTCAAACTCGGTGACAGACCTGCAAATCTCACTTAGATTAGTTATAAAAAAAAATTTTTTTCAATCAGCAGCGAATATGTTGCTTTAAAATACAAGTTGTATAGTAAGCTTAAAAAATGCAATTAAAGTGTAAGATAGTATTTTCAAAATGAAAAGGAAAGCTTTGGTAAGCTTCTATAGTTTTTTATTTAAAGTACGGTAAAACGTTATAGAATTTTTTTTCGCCTTTTCTTTTTATTTTGCTCTGAATTTTACTTTTTCACATTAAATTGGTGCCCTCTCCCTGAAACAGTGAATCGAGTATTTTCCTAAGTTTAAATCTGGAAATAAATATAGCTGAAAATGTTTCACATTTTGAGGTTCATATTACTCATTGCAACAATTTTACTTTTCAATAAACTTTCTAGGGAAGCAAAGTAACGTAACGCACGAGTTTTCAATAAATACTTGTTTTTGTGAGAAATAAGACAGCACACTTCGGAATAGAAAATATTTTTTTTTTTCAAAACAGCAAAAATGTTGAGCTGCCTTTAGATGCAAGCGAGCAAATTCTTAAATAAATCGAATTCAAAAGTTATTCTTAAACTTTTACTGTGAAAAATAAAACTTTTATTATTATTCAATTATACGAGGACTGTTAGAAAAGTATCCGATCTGTTTATTTATTTGTTATTTTTTTTTTGATGAGGACTTGTTGGGTGTGAATCAATCGCGGTTGCCTGAGCTGACCTTAAATCTTTGCGCATGTGTGAATTTTTCTAGTCTCAATAACGTCAGTCGTCGGCAAACGGAGTTTACCTGAGTTAATGTGTAGGGTTATTGTAAAATTATTTAAAATCAAGAAAAATGACGGAACGTCTGGAGCAGCGCTAATGCATCAAGTTTTGCCAGAAACTAGCAGACAAGTGAAAACTATTCGAAAGATACATACGGCTTTCGGTGACGATTTCTCAGCACATTTCTTGCACTTGATTTCAACGTAACTTTCTCTCCTGATACGGCCCCACGCTCCATTTGGCTGTTCCCCAAACTTAACAGAAAATTAAAATGTTGGTGCTGTTTCAGTTGTTTCGTCATATTACCTGAAATTAAAACATACGTCGAGGGCACTACACTTTACATCAGTCAAACTCTGTTTGCCAGTGACTGACGCTGTTGACAGGCGGGAAAAAAATTCAAGTATGCGTAAAAAGGTTCAAAGCCTGCTCATTTAAGCGCGGTTGATTCATGTCCATCCCGTTCTTACGCAAAAATAGAAAAAAAAAGCGAGGCAAAAAAAAAAAAAAAAAAAAAAAATTGCATTTTGTTTTAATTTTTTCTTTCGTTTGTGTGAATTCGTAGTTTTTCCTAGATATACTTTTATAATACTTATTGCAGTGGAAAATATTGAACCACTTGAAAAAAATTGATTTCTGTGGTTTTTTTTTATAATTAAAAATGTAATTGAACTTTCGTGTCTTACTATAACCACTCTTCCCCTGCACCTGTTAAATAAACGGTTTTTTTTTTTAAATAGTTGTAAAAAATATGTGCGGGGTTTTGTTATAGGATTTGTTGAACTGTAATTTCTATTTGTTGGTCATTAATTAAGAGAAAAAAAATATTAACAGTATTAAATTTATTGAGACCGGTCTAGCGTGGACCACTGTCCAACGAGCTCAATGTCTCATGAATTTTGTATGCTCTTTTTTATGCTAAGACGAACCGTTTATAAAATATTTACAAAATAAATAAATAAATAAATACTTTGCGTACATTTTTTTAAGCTCTTGTGAAATGTATGGTGATTTTTTATATCTCATTTAAAATGACACATTCAAGGTTTGTACCCGTTTTTAGCTCCATGCTGAATGTTTCAATTTTTCAAACTTTTTTTTTCTATATTGACCTTTTATCATGCATACAGTTTTAGTTCAAATGGGAGCGACGAGGCCATTTTATATATAAAATGTAATAATGTATTTAAGCTCTGTGCCAGTTTTTGCCTCTATGCTAAGATTCTTATTTTTCAAAATTTTATTCATTTTGACCTTTGATCTTGCATAAAAATTTCAGTTCCACTGGGATCGATGGGGATTTTGTCATTTTATTTATGATGATGTATTTAAGGTCTGTACCAATTTTCAGCTCCATGCGAATTTTTCCGAACTTCCGCGTTTTTTCTTCTATTTCGACCAGGCTATGAGGTTAAAAAGCAAAACCTCTCGATTCCCCTGACCCATACTTCCTTATTCATTGCCAAGTGTAAAATAATAACGTTCGAACTAAAATATATATTTCATTCTAATGTTTCTTCGCTTTTATATTTAACGCTTCTTTTTAATTAGCAGTATCATACGTTAGTTTGAGAATGGGAAAAAATACCTCTCTTCCCCCAAGTGTACTAGCATGTAAAACAAGTTTCTCTGCACCAATAGGCACTTGGTAAAAACGCTAGCTTTAAGTGAATCCGAGATAATTCTGCGTTATATTGTAAATAAGACAAGTATTTTCAACTTTCGAGTTGACGGTTAGAGAAATTGACACCGAAACTCTCGGGAATATGCAGTTCATCTTCTTCTCTACATAGTATAAAATGAAGTCCCCAAAAAGCGTCTGTGTGTTTGAACTCGCAAAACTCAGCCGATTGCGCTGAGATTTTCACAGTTTGTTCCTTTAAGTCTTGAAAAGGTTTGCAGACCAGTTCGAAAAAAATTCGATGAATAGTTCTTTTTTTATTCCAATTTACGTCCAATTTTCACATAAATTCTCAAATATGGGGGTGAAAAATTACTTGCACATATTAATATTACGTATCGTTTGAAAAGATAGAATTTTCCGCGTTCTACGCAATTTGTTTCAATGCTCTAACTTTATTACGGCGGGAGTTATTTGCGTTATTAGCTCGAATTTTTTAGGCTTAGCTGAAATTTAGGCACTACATTCTTCATTAAATAAATCAATAAAAAGTGAAGGAATTGTCCCACAGCTTTCTTTTTGACGCCATTGGAAAAAGCGACCTTTTTCACTCCAGATCTAACTCGACCTATGGTCGAAAAAATATGCTTTTATCTCAAAAAAAAAAAAAAAAAGTTACAATCCTTTTTAAATAAAGTTTAAGAAATCTCAATTCCGTTCAAATTGTGAACCATTTTCTTTCGCATTTTAATTCCTTAAACTTATTTTATTTCGTGTTTCCATTGTTTTCGCATTTTAAATCCATCTTTCTGGATTTAATTTTTTAAAAGTATTTTAATATCTGTCGTCATTGTTTGGAGGGGAAATCATGATGTTTTTTATTTATTTTTTGCGCCTGATTGTTGAATATACGTCACTTTACACAATTTTTATTTTCAAGGTAGACCGAGCAAAGCCGGGCAATGCAGCTAGTTAAGTATAAATACTGAATACTGCATAAATTTTGGTTCTATGAAAATATCTAAGGGCAAACTTGGCATTTACAGAGTTGGAGTTAAAGGTCATAACAGTTGAAATAGTTAAGTCATTTCGTGGTACAAACATTCAGATGGAACGTAAAATATTTAATGAACAAGTCTGCAGTCATTTCAGATACGGATTTCAATTAATATGCATAGCACGTCCTGCTCTCAAGTGCTCAGAAGTTATTTCATATTATCTGTTAGTTCAAAAGATAAAAGCTAGACTAGAATATGAAGGATCAGGCAGGTGTAAGAATAGTTCGAAATATAAAACATTTTAAAAAGTGTTTTCTGACAAACTATACGTAAATATGTTCTTGCGTGATTTTTCTCGTTATAATATGAATTGTAATAAGTGTTCTAAATTTAGTGAAATGTTTCGCAAAATGCTTCAGCTTCATGTTATTGTTAATCAGGGAAGTTTGGTTTACATTTTGGATGGGGTAAAGCAAGCATGCACTCATTTTCAAAAATTAATAACTATTTGAAGAAAGAGGTGAAGGTACAAATAATAAAATAAAAAAGGGAAATTATAAATAAATTTATTTGAGCTAAGTTTTTTTGCAATTTTCTTTTATCAAATGAACTGAGTGACTTCTTACCCATCATTGCATAATCAAAATATCGTTTGTTTTTTCAGCAAGCGATATTACGGAACGTTATGACGGAATATTGGAACTAGAATAAACATTGCTGTGAAAATGACAAAATGCCACTACAAGAGGAGCTTTGGACTTTTTATACAACCAATACACGATTTTATAAATAGAAATATCGAAAACGTAAGTATGTCAACAAAACAATGTAGTGCTCATTAGTGCCCCAAACGCTGAAACTATGGGTACTACTATGCATTATTGCACTTTAGTAAAACTCTTGTTTGTTCTAGTGCACCAAAAAAGTATGAGTTTAAAAATGTTCTTAGCAAGCCGTGTTTTATGCATAGATGGGGAAAATTTAACCTTGCAACTTCTCGTAAAAATTATGTGATTCGTATCTGCTTAACCTTCAAAATGCTGCCAGGTTAGGTTTGCCCCAACTATAGACACGTTTCGAAATTTTGATTCAACTGAACCTTTTGAGGTTATAACTATACAAGAAGTAAGACATTTGTTTGCTGTTTGTCGCATTTTTTTGCTACTGGGCGATTCTCGAAAAAATGTCCCGTGCGTAACGCGGAGGTTTTTACTTTTTCCTGCTAACCACAGTGTTGCCAGATTGGGGGAAATTTTCCCATTTTGGGGAAATCTGGTGCTCTCTGTGGAAATTTTGGGGAAATGGGTTTAGAGGGAAATTCTTTGGGGAAAAGTTTTTTCTTGGGGAAAACCTGGGGGAAAAAAACTTTGAAGGAAAAAGAATTTTTTTCGTATTTATAGATTCGCGTCAAGAAGTAGAAGTTACATTGTTTGCATTAAACAGCGTTGGTTTAGCTTTGCTCAACTTTATGGAACTCGCATTAAAGTTCTGCGTGAGTAACTAGTTGATACGTGAAACAGGTAAAAATAAGTATGATGAAGAATGTTCTTGGTTAATTATATACAAAAATCATAATTTAAATGTACATACAGAAGCAGAGTAGTAAATGCAAGTAAAAAAAAACATTTGGCTATTTCTTATCTTTCGGTCAGGCACTTATGACTAATGGCGCCCGCACGGCTTTGCCTGTAGTAGAAAATTAAAAGGTCTTTTGTTCCCCTGTATATTTACAAATAATGCATGATGAATTTCTCGCCAATTGGCTTGCGCACGTTACGGTTCCACGTTAGGATAGCTTGGTAATTTACTCGTCCATCTTATGATAGTTTTGCTCGGGAAAATGTTCTTAAAATTGGAATAGAAAAAGAACAAAATCGAATTTTCGAAAAATCGCTTAAAGGTGCACACCCCCATGGTACGAACTAATTCTTTGCCAAATTTCATGAAAATCGGCCGAACGGTCTAGGCGCTAATGCGCGTCACAGAGATCCTAACAGACAGAGAGATATCCAGACAGAGAGACTTTGAGCTTTATTATTAGTAAAGATAAAGAAAGATAAAGATAAAGAAGAGATAAAAAGCGAAAATGGGAAGAAAAAAAGTTGGGGAATTATATAAGAAAATTTGGCTATTTGGGGAGAAAATTTTTTTTTTTCCAACAGACAAAAATATTAGAGAAAGTCGATTCATTTTATGAAAATACTAGTGGAAAAATAATTTTTGAATTTGGGGAATTTTGATAGAAAGCATCGTTTTTTGGGGAAAAGTTGGAAGGGAATCGGGGAAATCTGGATTTGACCATCTGGCAACACTGGCTAAATAAAGCCTTCAAAAAATAATGCTGTCGGGGAATAATACATGCTTTAATATACAGTTGAAGCATAAAGTTAATCCAATATTTAATGAATAGTTACTTGAATAAAATAAAAAACTTGGCGTTACGCACGGGACATTTTTTTTTTTTTTGAGAATCGCCTGTCTGCGTCGATCTCACACTTAATTTGAAGGAACCTTCATTTAAAGCGGAAAAGACCATAGCTCTACTGCGCGATAAATACTTTTAAACAAAATTTTTGTTTGAGCACAGCAAAAAAGTAAAAAAGATGAAGAAAATACAGATAAATATGAACTTCTTTTACAATGAGAGTTATTTATTACTTTTTTTAAAATGAAACATAAACAAATGTTTGAAAACTTTTTTATTCTAAAACTGAACGTCAAGCAGTTTTTAGGCAGATTTTTATAGGATTGTTCATTTCGGCTATTCTTTTTCTTCTTCCTACATTAAGAAGAATATGAGAAAGTTTTTGAATCCTCAAATATGTAACAGCACTGAGCTTTTTATATTTATAACCTTTTTTTAAACGAAACATAAATACATTTTTAAAAAATTCTTTGCTCTAAAATTTGACTTCAAGCAGTTTTTAAACAAACCATTATATGATGTTCATTTCGGCTATTTTTTTTTCTGCTTCCTACATTTAAAAAGAATATGAGAAATTTTTAGAATGATGAAATACGTAACAGCATATCTCTTTTTACCTGTTTGACAACCTATTGGGAAAAAAAGGGGGGGGGGGATACATACACGCACACAAAAAAAAAATTGTGGTTTTTTTAACCCAAGCAGTAGTTACAAGTGAAAGAAGATTGATATGGTGTTACACACATATATTAATGCATCATTTGTCTAATAATATCCAAATTCTTGCCCATCAGAATTGGAAAATATTTTTCAACGTCCAATCAATCACATTTTTCATCTCCTTTCTTATTATTACTCACTTCATTTGATAGAATAATAAATTAAATTGAAGGGCAAAACATTACATACAGCCAATCATGTCTCTTCCAATCTCCTGCTAAAACTGATCGTTTTTAATTGAAAACTTATTTTTTACAAGGCCTCATGCATATGTGCAACAAAGGATTCTTTACTAAGATAAAACTTTAATCTGGAAGAAAGACAAAATTTTCTGCCTCACGGTGACAGAAATTAAAGCTTGGAACTTATTATAAAGCAGAAAAATGTCCGAACTCGAATGACAGCGGAAATTTCTTCAACACGAAGTTAAAAATATTCTTTTCCGCTATCTATATGATTTCCGAGAAACTCGTAATCCTTCGAAAAAGCTATCAAATTCTTGCTCGAAGAAGAAAACTTTCTGCCGAAATTCCAAACTTCACAGAACTAACCCCGCCAAAGATGGCAACACATCACCAATACCGTCACGGTTGCTTTAATCCAGCCGATCAATATTGTTTTTCGCTATATCGACCATGGGACTGCTGCTGCCATCTCGCGGCGATACGGGACATTGATCACCCCCCCCCCCCCCCAGCGTCCTGGAGCAGGCGTAGAGAATCGCGAGAGATGAAGAGCTTATTTTAGTCACAAACCTTGTTAGGTGTGGACCGCCAAAAGCTAAATTTTGCTCGAGGCGGCGTGATTCTCTTCCTTTTTATCAGTGGACAGTTTGATAGGTGATATTGTGAATGAGAATTGTATCACAAGGTTAATTATTTTTTTACAATTACCGAGAAAGAGGATTTCTTGCTCCAAGGTAGGAGATTTTTCTTGATATATAGTAAAATATTGAACTATGCGTTCAATGAATATGCTAGAGAGACGAGAATACATAAAATGCATTTGTTTTAAATTGACTTTGTGCATTATTTTGGTCTGGATTTATTGAATTTCCTTTTACTGCATTGTAAGGCGAACTTTACGAATACTGTTATGAGCTGTAATATAAGGTGTAAAATCTGATGTAATCGTACTTAAAATTGTTTGGGTGTGTTGCTCGGTTTTTGTTCTTATTTATTAAGGTTTTTATAAATGATGCCAAACCCCATAACTTAAAATTATGCACCACTGTGATTATTTTTAAAGTCATTTTTGCCATTTATATTGTTCGAATATAAATTTTAAAGTTGTACTATGCTTTGAGGTTCAAAAGACAGCTCTTAAAGATTTCTCTGACTAAATTAAACATTTTCCTTTTTTTTTTTTTTTTGAAAAATGTTGCATTACGTTGTGTTTTGAATATTTTTGAAATAAATAAATAAACACTCATAATCTGTGCCAGATTCTGACGTTTTTCAAATGTTTGAAGAAGGCATTCTTATTTTTTAAACACATTGTGGTGGGTTTTATATCAGTCGTAGTTTAAAGTCATTTTTAACAAACTAGCGGAATTATAGGCATTTGCATATGAAAAATATACATAACTAGATCTCAAACCATGTTGCAAAACCAGAAGTTTCATGAATCTTCGAAACAAGCACTTTTTTTTTCTTTTTTAAATATCCGTACGTTTTTTCGCCTACTGTTTAAAACATCATCTATAAATTTATAATATGCTAATTTTTCTAGCAAACTAAACATTACGTTGATATTGCATAACTAATATCGAAATGTAATTGTTTAAATATTGAATAAATACCATTTTGATTGAAAAATAAAAGAATATAAATCAACGTTTAAAAGCACAAATTAGTAGGAATGCTGCATATACACGTTTTGGAGTTACAAGGAACCCCTTATTTCCATGCAAAAGTGAGCTTATGCATTGAAAGTCGGATGTCTTTTCATCCATAAACTCACTACTTAGTGCTTTTCAACTTTGATTTATATTCTTTTATTGTAATTGTCTGGTTAAAATTAAGAAAGTAATCCAATAAAGCATATTCAATATCTATGTGTATACAACTTGTAAAGAACAGTGAGTTAAGAAGGAAAAGTACTTTCAGAAACTGAAAAGCACGCGTGCAATTTTATGTTCTGAATTCGTGTTTCAATTGATTGCTTTTCACTGTACTTGTGTTCGGCACGGTAGTCATATATTTTGTACCGTTTCCATTAGTTTCATAAAACATTGTAAAGCTTGTGCTCCTGGCATAAAATAAGGTATTCTTTCTGCAATTATCATTTTAATATCACTCAAAAAGCCATTGTTTGTCATACAAATACCTCACCTATTTTTTTATTTTTATTATTGTGCATATATTTATAAGTTTTACATGATGCTTAAAATATTTCTGCTTCAATGTGTTTTACATACTCAATTATTATCTAAAGCGTGTATTACAAATCAATTATATCCATTGGCAACACGAAGAATATTTTTGGGGAAGAGTCTTGTTATCATTTACTTAGTTAATTTTATTAGCTCGTGTTATAGTGATACATTTCCGGTTTTATAATTATTCATGATTTAAACTCATTGGTCTGAAATTATGCAATGGTGAGTAATACCAATATAAAACATTTTTCTCATTGTGTTTGAGACATATTTATGCTTTGGAATGTAGCAACTATTGAAGCTAATGTCATTGTTTTAGCAACACCAACAAAAAACGGAAACCTTTTCCGTCCTACGTTAGGGGCTGTCTATAAATGTCCTGCTTTTTTTCAGCATTTTTGACACAACTGACTCTGTCACATGTCACGCTATTTTTCTTAAACATATTCTTATTAAATAAATGAATGAATAAAACTCACACTTCTCGTTGCCACCTCCTTTCCCCTTGCCACAATCTCACAATTTCATGCACCCTCTCCCCTCTCAAAGCGTGACATCATTTGTAGACCGCTTCTTATAGTATTTTTAAAAAACTGTTTACCATTTGCACAAGGAGCACAGCACATTAGGAGAGTAATCTTTATTAATAATAAAGCTGAAAGTCTCTCTGTCCAGAGGATGTCTGAATGTCTGTAGGATGTCTGGATGTCTGGATCTCTGTGACGCGCATAGCGCCTAGACCGTTCGGCCGATTTTCATGAAATTTGGCACAAAGTTTGTAGCATGGGGGTGTGCACCTCGAAGCGATTTTTCGAAAATTCGATGTGGTTCTTTTTCTATTCCAATTTTAAGAACAAATATATCATAAGATGATCGAGTAAATTACGAAATTATCATAATGTGGAACCGTAACATGAGTATAAGCCAATTGGCGAGAAAATTCACCATACATTATTTGTAAATATACAGGCGAACCAAAAGAACTTTTAATTTTTCTATTACGGGCAAAGCAGTGCGGGTACCACTAGTAGAATATAAATTTGACAATGATCTTAGTAACATCAAAGACTAGATGCAGTAAAAAGCATGAACGCCTTAGAGCAGGAATTAGTAAATGGAGAGAGCTAGTCCAATCACTGGCTAAGCAAACGCTTGGGCGAGGAGCTCAAGTCGCGTGACTCAGCAACGACGAATGGTTGACACGATTTGCGTGAAACTAGGGAAGAATACCTGATTTTTTTAGTTCGGAGTTTGTGAATCCTTTATCTTTTATGCACTGATGAAGAGGTTTATTTTTATAGCTTCGAAAAAGCTGTCTGCTTATTTTTTTTTAACTCTTTAACTGTACATGTATACACGTTGTTGTATTTTTTACTCATTTTTTAGTTAAGTTGTTCGACTGATTTTTTATAGATTATATTATAGTACTATCTTATGATTCATAAATATTATTGGATAAGATTTCTTGCTTTTAGAGCTCAGTCTATACCTTAGAGTCAGAAGGACGTAAGTCACATTATGGTCATTTTACTGGGGAGAGGATAAATCTTTTCTGGCACATGCAAAGGATGAGACGCGCGCTCTTTTAACCCTGGTAAAAATTTGAAAAGGATTAAAAAAAAAAAAAAATACGTTCACATCGCTCGATGTGGAATAGGCTTCTACATACAATACACTAATAAGTGAAAACTCGCAATATTTGGACTTACGTCCTTCTGGCTCTGAGGTGCAGAGTTTATAATATAAATGGAAAGGCATTGCCCTACATAATTATGGAACTATGCATGATATCATGCATGACATTATTGATGAAAATCATAGCATAAAAAGTGAATCAATTGTGGGATTTTGTAAATGGAGTCCTATCGGAGAGGTATTTTTGAAGATGATTTATTTTAGATTAATTTATGTTACGTTTTAAAGCAACCGCGCAAAATGAGAAGCCATAGTAGTTTAATTGCAAGATCTTCCAAGTTTCTATTACTATTATCTCCCTGCTACCAACAAAGCTTAACCCAATTGAAAGATATAGTTCTACAGAGAAAACTGGCTCATGAACATGATTTGTTGAAAAATCACACGACTTTTTGACAAGTTATAAATAGTAACGTTGTTAACAGTATAACGATCAAGTATGTCACTGATCATGTTTTCGATGGTTTTAAAGATTTATTTCATTTAAGACAACACAATGTGAGTGCGTTTTTTCAAAGAGCGATGCAGCCAGTCTTCGCAAACAGCCGGATTTGAAACATGATTTCTTGAAGTATATTTCATGTTACTATCCAATTTACAAACACACCCACACACACATATATATAATAGCATAACACACATAGCCATATAAATGCACATTCTCATAGACACGACAGCATCCTCATCATACACGATTATTTGAATTTTTTTAAGCGCACGAAGAAAAACACATTGGTTTTAAAAGTAAGAAAAAATATTTATTCACATTTGCAGCACTGAGAAGCAAAGGATTTAAGTGACAAAAAATAAGAACTAGGATGATACTAATTTCTTTGGTCATCAGCATTCGGTGACAGTAAAAATGGTTTCTTAGGAGATGAATTTTGATTACAGATCTTGTTATTTGTATTTGTTTTAAATGTAAGGGAGAAAAACATTGGTTTTGAAGTGAACGAAAAATTATATTCATGTTTGAGACACTGAGAAGTATGCAGGTGTAAGTGATTAAAAAAAAAAAGAATGAAAACTCATGCACACATATGGTAGGAAAGTACCTCCAAGTTTTGTGGCAAGATCTGTTAAGGACAAAACTTTCCAAATGGAAATTCATATACGATTCATACTTTGTCCTCGTTTTTGTCCAATTCTTGCTTTGTAGATTACCCCCTTGCTTCTCGCTGCAACATGCCAATAGATTACGGTTAAACTCTGCCAAAAACAAAAAATAAATAATTGAAATGCAGCAGAAAATAGAAATTAAATATAAATTAAACCATTAAAAGTTACAGTTTCGTACTGGATGCATCTCAGCATTAACAACGAGATTTGTGTTGTAATTTAAACCATAAAATTAAAGGCATGCAAAATATTTTTGTCGCTTACCAATGTCCGGGAACTGTAAGCAGTTACATTTGGATCGCCACCCAAGCTAGTCGCGTTCGTTCACCACATGGTACAACATTATTGTCTAGCTTCTAGCAGGTACGGGCTGAAAAAACTCAAAATGACACTATGTTTTCTGTAATAAATTTTTCAGTCTTGCTCATATTGCCAGAATGAAAGGATAACAGCCCAAAATATGGCGATTTTGCCAAAGCCTGAAGTATGAAGATATTCTGTCTGCTGAACCCTTCTTCTCATATTGGCTACCGAAAGGGACTTTATTCATTTCCACGAAATTAATTAAAACTTACAACACTGAAAACAAACGAAATCTCATTTGTTGTTGTTGTTGTTGTCGTGTGCCAGCTAGGCTGACAGTTTGGTTTGCGCTGCTTCACTTTACCAATTGTACCGTAAGTTTGTGTGAAGTCCAACTTCCACAGTACACACATGCTATAAAGACAAGTTTATAGGGTAGGCAACCATTCACAGTATAACAACACATTCACACAAAGAAAGGACAAGGACAGAAGAGAGAAAGTACGTCCATGCCCGAGCCGGGATTCGAACCCAGAACCTTCCCATTTGCAGCCAGACTTATCTGACAACGTGACAAATCGGTCGGCACGAAAATCCAGTAATATACATTTATTTTTAAAATTAGTCGGATTTTAAAAAAATACATGTACTAGCATTAAAAGGAATGAAAATATGCAATGTACATTTGCTCATAGTCCGAATTCTTGTTATTATCTATTCATTTTCAACTTAACGATTCTAACTTCTATATTCAACTTCTATTTTATCTTTCAAAACATTTTGAAGACTTTACTGTAGACATTTATTTACTAAAAGAATATAAATTCTGCTTCTGAAAACTTTCAATCTTTTTTCTCTTGTAAAAATATAACACTACGTAATGATAACATTTTTCATTATTTTATGTATCCTATTCGTATCCAGCTTTTTCTGATCTTTAGCTTGACTTGCAGAAAAAAGTATTTGTCCGAAGCAGAAAGCAATTTCCCTTATCAGTTTTGACAAGACATCAGTTTTTTAGGAGATGACGAAAATATAACGGAAGCAAACTGTTTTCTTCAGTTATAAAAGGAACGTATGACTCTGATGTTTTTCAAAATCCGACATTTTATTTATTAGATCAAAGTTTTCTTTATTCAATAGTAGAAAAGTATTTCCGAATTTTGAAATAGAAAAACGCATAAACTTAAAAATGTTTATCTAAATATGGAGTAGATGTAAAAGATTTAAAAGCACTCTATTAAAAGAATATCTGCCAATTGAAACATCTCTCCACAGTAAAGAATATCTCCCAATAATAATGAACTACATGTAAATAGTTTTAAAAAAAGTTTGAATCCTAAAACAAATCAGTTTCTGAGCATAATATTGTGAAAAATGCTTTCCAATGTAAATATTTTTTCCTGAAGAATATCGGGAAATATGAGGTAAATAATTTACAAAAGAAATAATAAATTATGATGCATGAAGAAATGGTTCATTAAAAAGTTACAGTATAACAAATATGTCAAATTTTTGATAACTAACCATGACTACATAACCGTAACTTGGCCAGGAACTCACTTGACCAGAAATATTTAACCATAAATTAAAATTTCCTGCTGCTGATTTATGATATATCTTTACGTATAATATTTATATAAGAAAATGAGATATTTTTGCGTTGTAGGGGGTGTCTCTGGAAAACGGCAAGCTCTAATATAAGAAATTTTGTAGGCAGGAGTAGTTTTTGCCAACGTTGTGCACTCGTCGGTCAAGTTTTAATAAATTAATTTAAAAAATGTTTTATGTGATTTTCAGCACTTTTTATTGCAGAAACGCCGAACAATTGCTGTGTTATTCTTGAATTAATTATTGTAACAATGAAAATTTACTGAATAATTCAGTTCACATTCGAAATAAATGTTCATTGTTTTGAACTGTGCTGTTTTCTATACATTTCCGTATGCTTATAACAACATTTATACCATCGCCAAACTTTTTTGAGGCTCTTTGGCGTAAAATGGTGATTGGTTTAAAAAGCGGATCGTGCGAAAATCTGAAACATCTAGTCGCCGATGGAAGCTTTATTTGTTTGAAAAGTATTTCATGTATCTTTATTAAAAAATCATGTGGAATTTTTAAATTCAAACTTAACTGCGGTTACATTTCATCTATGCAGTTACTTTTGTATACATCATCCCATAATATGTTAATTGCTTATTTAAATACAGTGAAACCCCGATTTTACGTCCCCCGAATCACGTTTTTCCTGCATTTAACGTTTTTTCACAAGGTCCCATCATCAATTTTACTGCTATGTATTTCCCGTACTTAGCTTTTTCCCGTATTTTACGTTTTTTAAACCCAGTTCATTGAGAAAGTTAAAATCGGGGTTTCACCGTAAACATAAAAAGATGACGTATCTTTCATACAGTTACATTTCATCATCTTAAGTGAAAAAATAAAAAAAAAAAATGATTACGTCAGAAACATGTTTTTGCCTCGAGCCGGCCTATTCTTATACCCCATAATGTTCTAGAAATTTCTTCCTTGGATTCATGAGATAGAATTATGGAAGTTTTCTCATTTTTACTGCTGAGGAATTGGAGTCAGCAGCTAAGAAATGTTTGTGTGGGTTTGTTTCTTGCCTTTATTACTTTTCTTTTATGTGTCTTCTGTAACATTAAACGCAGGCGGCAGTCTTGAAAGTTTGTTTCGATCAAAGAAGTGATGCTTATTTTAGTTATTGAAGGAAAAAATATTTTATTTCGTTTATCTCTTTTATCTTGTCACCACTCTCTTCAAATAAATTTAAACAGCATATCTTACACTAAATCTGAATATTAAAAAGATAAATGGTATATCTGCTACAACGTTCCATTTTGTTTTACACGTCATTTTGATTCGAATTTTTTTTTTCGATTCTTGAATACAGTGTATAGAGAGATAAGAAGTTCTTGAGCAATTTCTGCTTGATTTAAATAAAGTTTTCCAAAAAGGTCCAATTTGTTTACGTTTTAATGGTGAGATGCTCATTTTAAAAACCATTTGCCTCTTAATATTTTTAAAAATGGGTTTTAATAGCTTATAAATATAGTATTTCATGGGAAAATATAATTGAATGAGACCGTTAAGGAGAAAAGTAGCCATAAATAAAACTATTTCAACCTATCCAGCGAAATTGTAACTTCTCTATAATGGACAAACGTTTGGAAAATAATTTAAAAGTTTGAAATAAGTACTAGTAGTTATTTTAGCAAACGTAACCTTCTCTAAATATATTGATATAGGCAATTCCAAATTTTAACAATGAGAGAAATAACAATTGAAAACAATAAAGTCGCTTACCTGTTAGGCTTATTAGCTAGTGGTTCTCCGCAGTAGAATAATCGCGTTGATAATGTTGATCGTTTCACGTAAGGAAATACTGGAAAGTCATAAACACTTCTACTAGGAAGACAGCACAATATTTTAATTACGGTATAGTAATTATTTATATCTTACTATTTACATAACAAACGCCATATTCTATGAAAACACAATATCACAGTTCTGTTGTTATTACTGGTTTCAAAAAGTCTCTGGCGACGAGAGTTCGTTTTAGTAGGAGTCTACTTTTAGTGCCCTCTGCCGCCGTCGCAATAGTTATCTCTATATATTTAAAAACTGTTACATGTTGTTTAAAAGCGTGATTAAATTGAACTGCTTAATAATTTAAAATATGTTCGAAAGTAAGTAGTTAACGATTACTTGCTTAATAACATAAACGGTTTATTAAAGTCATACTCAGAGTGCGTTTATCTAATATGGGTTTTAAAATCATTAAAAATGTTTCAAATTAAAAAAAAAGTAAAACTCCATTAATATGGTCAGGACTTATATGTATATCTATTTTTCTTTCAAAGGCAACATCGCGTAAGACAGTCCTGTAGCTTAGAAACAACATGATTGTTTACCTCAAGGCCTTGAAAGTCACACAGTCGTCAGTAATTACATTTTCCAAACCATTTCGAACTACCCATGACTGTCATAGCCGATCAGTTACTACGTCCTTGCTTACATGTGAGTAAAAAATCACTGAATAACACATTTGAGTGACATTTCAAAAAGCAAATGGGAAAATGGGCGTAACGTTACACGAATTCTGAAGTGTGTATCATCATTGTTTAAAAAACTCAAATTGTTGGAGGAACCTTGCACTATGGTTTCAGTGGAATTCAAAGCGCCTGCGTATAGATGAGAATCCATGCACAGCAGTACACTCTTATTAGCGGAACGTAAACCAACCTTGGTAGCCGAGCAGTGCGAGTCAGTGAGTTTCGCATTCTGGGTTCGGACACCACGCAGTTCATGTCCTCTCTTAGTGCAATAAAAATACCGTGTGTCTGTAGTAAAATAAATAAATATTGTGCATTAAAATATTTGGTGTATATTGCTCGTTTAGGGGGTCCGGGACACAAAAATCGTCAAATTTTGCAATTTTTTAAAATCATTTTAAAAACTACTCCGTTATCTTCTGCTTCAAAGGACTTTTGAATCTTGTTTCTATTTTAATTACAACGAAAGATAGAATTATTTTTGTTGCATGCATTTAACTAATATTGCATTTAACTTTAAAAATTTAAACGCGTTTTTCTCCATGATGCGATTTTTCCCGATTTCTTGCATTCAAACTCTAATAAGTCAGGAACCGAAAAAGATAAAGTAATGATATTTGGAGTATATCTTTTTCAAACAGTTTACTTTAATATTTGTTCGGCGAATTAAAGAAAAACTTTTAATGCAAAAAGAAAAAAAAAATTTCTTACAAAAAATGTATCTTTGAAATTTTTAAAACTTTTTTCTTCAAATATTTTTTACTTTTATTGAATTAATATTTTTAAAATCGCCTAATAAAAATTAAATTTTAGATATTTGTGCATAATCTTTTGAAAAAAAATTGAAAATTGACCAAGAATTTTTTAAGTTATAGCAATTTAAAACAACCCTATTAAAAAATAATAAATGTAAATAAGAAAAAAACTGCTTTTAATATTTATGTTATGATTTCGCTTAGTAAATAGATGGTGAATCAGTGCAAAAAATGTCAAAACTAAAGTATTCAATATTTTTTTTTTTTCAAAATATGTCCCGGACCCCCTTAAAAAGCATGAATTTGTTAAATTGTTCAAGAAAGTCAGATGAAAGCTTAATTTTTAGTAATGTGTAAACTTTCAAGCAATATTTCTGTAAGCATACAGAAAATTCTGGTGTAACCTTACGTAAGAAATGAGTGATACGTTTTGCTACAGTTACATTACCATGGTGTAACTTTCCACAAGCGATGTGTAACTTGACACCAGTTGTATCAGTTTAGTTACTCCAGAGTAGTGGAGGCAGATAAGCTGCCTTCGATTTTATGGGGTAAGGTTACACAAATTGTTTTACAGTGTACAAACAACATGATTGTTAACCCCAAGGTCTTGAAAGTCACACAGCCGTCAGTACTTACATTTTCCAAACCATGATGAACTAGTTATGACTCATAGCCGATCAGTTACTGAGTCCTTGCTGAACTGTGAGTGAAAAATCACTGGATGATACATTTGAGCGACATTTAAAAAAGCAAATGGGAGACAGATAATATGCTAATATAGAATGAAAATCATTGAATTTTCTTCATAGACAAATTCACGTCGACTGTTACAAAGCATTTAACATCTTTTTAAAGTTCCGAGAAAAATATCGAGGAAAATGTCAAGAAAAAAATAACTCACAAATTTCATTATAATAATATATACATTTATTTTTGTTCAGAAAATACATAGTTGAATATTTTGTTTTGACGATGGTTCATTTTTATCAAAATCGTCGTTCGTCACTATCAAAATGCAGTCGGTTTCTGATGTATATTTGTTTAGAATTTCGATAAATTTTAACTTAAGAACAACTTAGTATGATTTAATTTTTTCCAGCAAATTTATAAACATGGAAAATATTCGAAAAACGTTGTTTCTATTTCGAGAAAAGAAATTTTCTTCTCGTTATTCTTGATGCGATTCAAAAAGGCAAAATGTTTACATACATTCTTCAACCAAAAATGACAGTACTGTTACAAACTGAAAGATATATATGTCTGATTTACGGCATTTTGTTTCATCGATTACTTATTTTTGTTTGGCTGCACGCAAAACGCTTGAATCTAAGTATGGAAGACATAGTATTATGTGTGAGTGTTTGCTTTTCAGTAGATAAATTTCCCAGTGATCGTTTCCTTACAGTTCTTTTAAAACCATGTTCTGTAAGTTTCCAACTGAAAATTTTTACAAATCTGCTATTGATAGATTTTGCTTACTTAGATCATTAATAACTTTCAAATATTTTAAATCCGTTTGTTTTTTATTTTCTAGAAGCTACTGAGCAGATGAATGTTTGCATTGATACTAAATCCTCTCTCCACTTTGCATGTACAAGTTTTAAGTTGTATTGTCATTTTTGTTCGTGAAATTTTAATGACCAAGAAGGTGTGTTGCTTTAAGTAAATAGAGCCAATGATGGCTTTCGACGAATCCAATTCCCACACATTCAATCAGAGAAGCAATAAAAGTTAGATGTTTGCAAAAGCTTGAAGCCTATGGCGATAGTATTGAAGACATAAATACACTGAGCGCATGCGCAAAAGAGCGCGGCAGGATTTCTTTTCAGTTGGAATTCGTTCTTTTGAATGATCGTTAATTTTTTTTTTTACCCATTCATTGAACTCGTTCATTTGAACGACTTCGTTCATTTAAAAAAATTATTTACATTTTGAAACAGTTTATTAAAATTGTCAGACATAAATTATTAAACATTATACATTAATTAAATTATAAAAATTTAAACCCTCCCGAAAGTAGGCTATAAAAATAATAACTCCTAACTCATTAACTTACTGACGTAAACAAGATGACGACGAAGAGCTGATGATAAAGTGATGACGAATGTTTTATTATAAGTAGAGAAGAAAAGCACAGCTATTTTCAATTGTGTAGTATAACGTAAAAACTAATGTAAGTAAAAATGAATGAACAAACGATTTGAAACAAATGTACTTTTAGTGCGATGTTTAAAACCGTTCACCGTTCAAAATAATGGCTGTTCATTTTTTAGGAGATCGTTCTGCGCCATTCGTTTTAAGGAGTCGTTCTTTTTCACCCATTCATTCATGAATGACACACCCCTACTTTGCAGACAATCTGAAACCAATATAAGAGATAAATAAATAAATACCTTTGTGCAGACTAGTAAATAGTAATCAGCAACGTTTTAACGTGCAAAATCAGCAGATTACTGCATACACGTGTTTCGGAGTTCCAAGGAACTCCTTTTTCAATGCAAAATAGTGAGCTTTTGTATGTAAAGACATCCGGTAAAACGTCCAAAAGCTCAATGCTTTTACATTCAAAAGCAAACTACTTGAAAAAGGAGTTCCGCGAAACATGTGTATGCAGTAATCTGCTATTTTTGGACGCTAAAACCTTGTTGATTACTATTTACAACATAAAAGAGTTGGACAAAATGTAACGACATGAGTTTATAATTTGCCAAGTTTTCAAAACAAGGATTACGATACAGGAATTCGATCTAGCAAAGAAAAGGCTTTTTCTGGGTGGCAGTCATTCAACCCCATTTTCTCTCAAACCGAAATCGAGTATTTAGTTTTTATGTGTACCTTAAAGCTTTGCAAAACAAAACATAAGGATTGGCGAAAACTAATGCCAAGTGTAAAAGCCTAATGCAACAAGAAGTGGTGAAAGATTTCTTGGAAAATTCAATTAAATATATTGAGCGAATCAGCTTTCATGATAATTGAGTTAAGTCCTAACTTCAAATCAGATTAATTCAATGCTTCACAGGATCTTCTATTACGTATTCATTACGTAATTCGAGTGCTTTTAACTGCCGTTTCTTTTTTTGTGTTGTTAAGTACTTGGTTAAGGCTTAAGTATCTGTTTTCCCACAAACTGACGAAAGTCGTAATCACATTTACAAATTGCAGTGTCAATTTAGATTTTTATCATGAATTAGTTTTACAAAATAAGATATGTTTTTTTCGTTGTTGGATTGCACGTTAATTGCTGAAAGTTCGTAACTACAGTTTCAAAACTTTCATTGTTAATTAAAATTAATCAAAAATCTTCAAGAAACACCTTTTACAGGTAAAGCTCCATGAAATCAATGCATTAATAAAAATGAGTAATAAACATAAATCTAGCTACTGTGTTTTAGCTTAAAATGGTTGCATTTAAGAAAATTGAATTGGCATACGAAGGCCCAGGAAAAAAAAAAGGACTGTCTAATCAGTCAAGGACGGGAACAAATCTTCAATTTTTGTCTTCAGACTAATGTTATTGGGAAATATTCGTTTCAGAAAAGAAGGCATGACATGCCAAACTACGGAGTTGTTTTCAAAAACTAATGTTCATATTGCCGCAATGAAACATTTCCCCCCTAAGAGTGTTTTTCTGGGAGTTGACGCAAACAATTTGAGTCGTCTCCCTTCAAAATTTGTTATATCTTATCAAAAGGTCTCCTTAAGGGTTTTTTTGATTATGAGATTAACACCGAAAATTTAACCAGCTCCAGCAGCTTTCGAGTTTCATATATCTACCTACTTTTGTTCAATTTTTTGCGTCATTTCTTGCGATTGAAAAATGCGGGGTTTTCACGTTAAGGGGGTCCGGCACACATAAAAAAAACAGTTTATAGTTGGGATCATTTTTGCATTGATTTACCATATGTTTAACAAGCAAAATCATAACACAAATATTTAAAACATATGTATTTAAATGTAGTTAATTTTTTTAAAAAATAATGTTGCTTTAAATCGTTTAAACTCAAAATATTCTTAGTCAATTTTCAAATTTTTTCGAAAACAATGTGAACGAATATCTAAGCTTTAAACTTTATTCGGCGATTTAAAAAATATTAATTCAATAAAAAATAAAAAATATTTGAATGAAAATTTCGACAAATTCTTAGATACTTTTTCTTTAAACAAAAATCACATTTTTTGAAGTAAACATTTTTTTCGAATTTGTCGAATAAAAATCAAAGTAAACTGTTTGAAAAAGATATGTTCCGAATTTCATTATTTTATCTTTATTACTTCTTGACTTATAAAAGTTTGAATGTAAAAAGTCGGGAAAAAATGCATCATGGAGAAAAACGCTTTTAAAGTTTTAAGTTAAATATAATTTCAGTTAAATGCATGCAACAAAAATAGTTATATCTTTCGTTCTTATTAATATAGAAACATGATTCAGAAGTCCTTTTAATCTGACAGAAACGGAATTTTTTTGGAAACGATAAGAAAAATGGTGCCAGCTTCTTGGAAGATTTTAGCTAAAAAATAACCTGCACCTGTTCCTGTCAGGCCTACACAGAAACTTTTGTAATTGAGCAAAAGCTTTGCTTAATAAGATTTTTTTTTTGACTGAGCTACCATCTTTTTCAAACCTTTGCTGTCGGGAGTTAATCAGCACTCTTTGTTGTTAAAATTGAATTCAGTGAAACTCTCTTACAACGAGCACCGATACAGAGAAATATCTGTATCAACGAAATACATTATCAGTCCCGATTTGATTTCCATTATGTTGCTTGAATTCCGTTACAACGAAACTCCCGTTACAAAGAAAAAACTTGCTGTCCCTTGAAGTTCGTTGTAAAGGGATTTCAATGTATAAAACATTATGTTAAATTACGTCTTTGGAAGTACAAAACACTGGATGGATTTTGTTAGATGCGGAGTGTTTTTGTTGGAAAAATCCTAGTAATTTATCCTGTGGGAGATTTCCCGAAGCAAAAATGTATTTCATATGGTACCTACCAGACATAATTTAATCCATATCAATAAATCAAAAAGATTTTTATATTAATTCTAGTTGGATACGTTAGACTTTGAATGATCTATTTCATATATATCAAAATGCATAGCACATTTTGTTACTATGATAATGTTTTATCCTTCACGTAAGTTTATTATTAACGGAAGTAATGAAGTAATTGTTTATGTAGATAAAGATATTTTCATTTGAGGCAGTGAGAAGCAAACGGATGTAAGTGGACTATTTTAAGTTTCGAGTAAAAGGCGTTTAAAGATCAGATAGGGCCGTGGTAGCCCGATCGGTAGAGTGTCGGATTCGGGGCCGGAGGGTCCTGAGTTCGAACCTTGATGGTCGAAGATCCACCGACGTCATTAAAGGGGACTGGGCGACGTTTAATATGCTCGTGGTCTCAATGTCCTCCAAGTGAAACGATACCTCTGGGGGTGCTAGCACCAGGTAGCTATTAGCTCCTGGTTTAGTTCTAAATTCTCATTAACTGTTCGATCCGGTGATGGTGCTGCCATCTATCGGTATAAAAATAATGGAGGCAAGGCACTTAGTATGCAGTCCTCGACATAAATACAGTTGTAGTCAGTTGTGACTCGGAATCGAAATCGAAATCGAAAGATCAGATCCTAGGTAGGCTTTTATTGAATTTTTTTAAAATCATGCTGTACAGCAGCACATACCAGGGGCTACTAGTACAATCTCTTGCCCAAAGACAGAGGAGAGGTTCACCTACCATTTGCACTG
Source organism: Uloborus diversus (assembly GCF_026930045.1). Taxonomy (NCBI): domain Eukaryota; kingdom Metazoa; phylum Arthropoda; class Arachnida; order Araneae; family Uloboridae; genus Uloborus; species Uloborus diversus. The sequence continues at coordinate 154,958,912 of NC_072734.1, read as the reverse complement.
GTTATCTCCAATTTTTAAAATTTTGCCTCCTGCATCCGTTTGTTTCTCACTACCCCATTTAAAATTGATGTTAATCAACTGAAAACGTCTAGTATTTTATCATAGAAATCTTAAATTTTGCATGAAAAGAGTAGATTTTCATGCCGAAATACTTCGTAATTCGTTTTGTAGCTTCTAACGAAAAGCGGACTTTTTCCGAGGTCGAATATTCAGAATCAGCTAATTTCTGTGAACCAAAAGGGAACTTGGTTGCGTAAATCAAAGTGCTTCAATCAGTACAGTCACATTTTATTTGACCTCCAGATGGCTAAGTTTAAAGCAGTATGGATCAATAGCTCAGGGATGAACTATTTCGGTTTAATCAATACGAATAAAATTCTTTAAAATAGATAACTTTAGATTGATCATAAATGTCATTCGTATGGTTTTCTATCTGTTTTCAAACTTCCCAATCAAATTTCAATTAAATTTATGTACTTTCTTATTTTTATTAAAAAACATACAGTATGAGACCTCGAATTCAGAATTCTAAAATCAGGAATACTTTCGGCCTTTTTTTAAAATAGTGTTCCTCTATCACGTGTTATGCGTAAGTATGCGTTGCGTTCTAACAAATTGTGCAGCAATTTTTTTAACTTCTGCTTTTGATTCACGATGCTTCTTTTTTTTTCGCACCATAAGTATGCAATATAAAGCCTATAGAACAAAAGAACAAGATAATTTTTAGTAAAAAAAAAATGATTTTTTCAGTGCATTGACAGGAACATTGCACAAGAAAGCAATATCCACGGACTATACGCTGCTGAAAATTGTCTCTGACTTTTGTTTTACTTTGTTTCAAGCAATTGGTTTTTACAAATAGATACAGTTGATTTTTATCTCAGACAGCTTTTTTATTGTAGTTTATAGTTATTCATAATATTTTTTTGTCAATGCAAACAGGAGAAATAAAAATCAAACTTTGATACCTTAAAACCTTCAGTTTCATTAAAAATAAAAACATTTTGTTAAAGATTGCACTCAAAACGTTCACATTAAAGTAATATTAAACATATTTAAAAATATTTTATTGCTTCAAGTTAAACTACCTAAAATTTTCAGATTGTAATAATCGATTGCTGTAGTCTTTAAAATTCTCCAAGACTACACCTACTGATACTTCATTGCGTCTTCCTAAGAAGAACTCATAATTTTATTAAAGTGTATTTAAATGTTATTCAGACAAAGAGGCTTATTTTTTAATTAAAAAATGATAAAGGAATTAAAATAAAGAAATGCAATAAATAAATATCTGCGTCATTGTAGAAAGAAGAAAAGTTTCGTTAATCTGCCATGTTTGTTACGCAAAAAAGTTATTAATGATTCACAAGTGCCAACAATATACATTTTTTGTTTTCAGTTTCTCTTGTTTTATTTCCGCACAAGACTTGCTTGATTTCTTTGTGCATGCTGCAATGTCGCTAGAGGACGTTAACTGCAGTAAAAGTTTAATTAACAAAAAACATACATAATTAGGAAAGCAGTTATGCAAAATAAAATTCTGTTGATATAATTATTCTTGTAAAATATTCTTATACTTTAAACTGTTTGCACTATCTTTTTTCTCATTTCCACGTAACATACTTGTTCTAATCGTCCAAAAAATGAAAATTTTAGTTTATGTACTCTATAATTAAATTTTAATTTTTTCCAGGGTTCGTCCTGAGCGATATCATGCATAATCATGTTTCAGAATCATTATTTTTTTTTAAACTCACTACAATATAGGGGAAAAAGGGGCTCATGTGAACACGGGGCACACGTGAACATGGTGTGCTTTGCTAAAATCTTCTTCTTCATCAGCACATCAGCCTGGTGCAGGCCAAGGCTTTCTCCGTCTGCTTCCTCCAGGCGGTACGACACGTTGCCAGGTTTCTCCACCTGTTCACTCCCAAAATTTTAAGGTCCTTCTCAACACTATCGAGCCACCTTGTTGCTGGTCTTCCCCTTCTCCTTGTACCCTCAATCTTCGAAAAAGTTAGCTTTTTAATCGGATTAAGATCTGCACGCCTAAATATGTGCCCCAGCCATCTGATTCTATTGGCTTTAATTACTCTTAAGATGTTGGGCTGTCTGTATTTACGGTATATTTCAAAGTTATATAAACTTCTCCAAGCGTCATTTTCTTTTACTGCTCCAAAAATTGCCCGAAGGATCTTTCTTTCAAAAATGAGAAGTCTGTTTTCCTCTGTTTTATTAATTGCCTATGTCTCACTACCGTATAAAATGATTGGTCTTATGAGGGTTTTTATTGCTAAAATCACTTCAAGCAAAAAATCTGGAAAAATTCTCAGATAAGGATAGTACCAGTTGTACCTCTTGGACAAACATTTAGAGCAATGAACCATTTTATGTTTCTGTGTGGCAACTTCTTCAATCATGTGTTGAAAATTTTTTATCAATATCTTAATATTAAATATTTATAATTATTATTTTCTTATAATCAGTTTGTAAATTTATTGTTAATTGTTATTAATGTTCTTAAATATTTATTCATTTATGTTTGTTTATATTTTATAAATTATTTCGTTACTAAATAGTTGATCAATAATTTAGTGTCAAATAATACTTACAGGAAGTAAAAAAAACACAAAATATTTTCCTTTAATTAAAAACTAGAGGTCAAAATCATTTTAAAATACATAATCAATGTATGAAGCTTAAAAGCAAAATGTATATGGAATAACTCCTACATAATAAAACATTATCTGTATTGGCATATAAGTTTTTTTCTAGTCTATTCAGTGGGTTTGGGGTTAAAACTTCGCGGCTAAAACTTCGCTGGTCATAACTTTGCGGCCAAAACTTCGCGTGGTCACAACTTCGCGTGGATAAAACTTCGCGCGGTCAAAACTTTGCATGGTCAAAACTTCGCGCGGTCAAAACATCGCGTGGTCAAAACTTCGCGTGAACAAAACTTTGCGCGGTCAAAACTTCGCGTGGACAATATTTCGCGTGGACAAAACTTCGCGCGGTCAACTTCGTTGATTCATAACTTCGTGACTTCGCCTATCCAGAACTTCGCGCATTCATAACAATGAACTTCTACAAACATATCATATAAACTTAGCTAAGAAGTAAAAATGTATCTTTTTTTTTGGGGGGGGGGAGGGAGGGTTATCGTTTAATGATTTCCAGGAACGGTTTAGACACACTCTATATAAAGAACTTATTTTTTCATAATGAATTACTTGATTGCAAGTTAATTGTGTGAATCCTTAATAAATTTAAGTATAGAAAGTTAATGAAGTAATAAATTGATACAGATTTCAAGTTTAAATAAAGATTAATTTATCACTTTTTCGAATACGAGGAATTGGTTTTATAATAACAATTTTATGTTCTATAGCAAACTAACTGAAAAATTTTTGATGATTGAAAATTTTGCATTTCATTTTAATTCTTTTCATCATTTATTCTCAGTCCTATTTTAAAGCTAGTTTTTCAAAACTTTTCAGTAAAATTCAGAAGCGTTTCGTTTTTTTTTTTTGATTGAAAAATACAGAACATATAGGAATAAAGTTGGGACTTTTACCACTAGTTATTATAATGGAATGATTTTTAAAATGTGTGATCGTTAAAACGAGCGTCGACTGTATATGTAATTTAAAGATTTTTTTTCAATTAAAACTGAAATAATTTATTTTTAAGAAGTTTTATTTAGCGGTTTAGTTTTATTTAGGGTGGTAACTTACTACAAAATACCATGCCTTGCCATCAATCTTTGAGTTGAACCGCACCATTGCTGCGGTCACTCATCTGGTGTGCCAATTCTAGATTAGCTACCAGTTTGTTCGGCTCTCTTGGCTCCCTTAAGAGGATTTTCGCCACCAGCTCATGTGGTTCCTATTCCGGGCTGATGAGTGCTAAAAAGCTCGAAACTGCAGTCCTCGGATGGAATAACTGCGCTGGTGGTGTATTTTAAGCATTGTTAAAATTGCTGCAAAACTTTCCAAGCAACAAAAACCAGAAAATTTGGCCAGTATGCCAAAACGGGATATTTCTTTTAATCCAAATCCAGTTGACTTTTTATCGATTCGGGATAAACAATTGTCACAATACATGGCAAAAAAGTTGTGGATAACAAGGATAATTCTGCAGAGGGCAGGTAAAAGCAGTAACTGCAAATACGTCACTTTTCTTTTTTTTTTTTTTTTTGCACTTTTGTTGTACATTGCACGTTAGCTTTATTGTATTATATCTGGTTTCCGCTGAAAAAAAAAGCCCGAAAAAGTGAGAAACCGTCTAATTCCAACATTTATCTATTGTTACTGCTGAATCCAAAACGCGTTTCTTCAAATGTCTAAAAAAATCATTTCTGCCACTACTCCCGATTTATCTTCACAAGTCAGAATTGTGTCATTGATCAAAAGTAAGAACTTGGTAAAAATATATTTGTAAAAAAATAATAACAAAAATAAATAAAAAAATAAATAAATAAATAAACGAAATTACTTTCAGTATCCCCTAATATAACTAATGTAACCTAAGAAATTAATAGAAGTAAATATATCACAAATAATCCACTCTGTGTATTAAATGCTTATGCAGGTTTAACGTATAAATTAACGTTTCTAGTCTCTTGAGATAGCGACCTCCTATTAAATGCGATCTTTTAAGAAGTTAATGCTATTTTAAGTGAAATGGTAAGACAATCATTGCACTTGAAGATAGCTGACTAAGTCTCTATTCTGAGGTTTGGCCGGACATTTATTAAATGTTGGCCGGCAGCATTTGGTGAGAATTTGAAATAATTGTTGTGGTGAGAGGGAAATTCATTAATGATTTGGAAACCGCCTACAGCAGCTTGGCTTTGGAGAAATATTTGCATTAGAGAAGCAGTTGAATTCAACTCGATCTACGTTTGAATATTAGCTTATTCGAACAATTGCGACTTAATGATTTAAGGATGTAGCCTGGAACATCTTACAAGTATTACTAATTCAGCAGTTAATCTTTATTACAAGCTTAGAGTTCGTAATGTATAAATTACATCATTTGATTGGAATTAAGTAATTGGATTTATATACTGGTGCGCCTTTTGAGTTGCATATTGCTGCTATGAAAAATATTTGAGCTTCTCAAAAATATCAAAAAATAAAAATTGTATTAAAATCGAAAGTGGAAGAACTAAAAAAAAAAACATTTTTTAAAGAAAATGTATTGTTTGACTTGACTCTAAAGTACAAAAAAGAATTGTAAAATGGTAAAAAAAGGTATTTTTCTGGCGAAATTAATGTATAAAATATTTTTTTAGAAAAACCACTGAATTTGATTAAAAATCCATACTTGTTGGCAATTCGGACTCCAAATTGGATAGAAATAAAAAATCTATTTAAACTTGATTTTAAACTACTGATTTGACTACTGATTTACAAAATGACAAAGGGTGCATTTTTTAGCAAAAATAAGTTTCTGGCGAAGCTGAATCTCATTAAAAGTTTATACTGAGTTGGAAATACTTTCCATTTAACCAAGCCAAAAGTCTCACTAATATTATATATTTGCGCTTCTATTATTTTTTTCGATTTAGTTTGTATTTTAATCAATGAAATTAGCTTTTTAATTTTAGGTTTATTTTAATTTATTTTACGAAAAGTGTTCAAGTATACTTTAATAAATACATTTTTTTCAGCAGATAACTATTATATTATTTTTCTAATGTTACCGATGCATGTACCTATATTTGGCAATTAAAAGAAAAAACGGAAAAAATGCTCTTAATTCCAGGAAGTTTGTCGACGTCTGGTCTGAACGAATGCACTTGCCTGTCATTTTAACGAAGAATTATCTTCGATTCACTTAAAGCTAGCATTTTTACAAAGTGCCTATATACGCAGAGAAACTTGTTCTACGTGTTAGTGCCCTTGATAAAGAAGGAAGATTCGTTTTTTAATGCAAACGTATTAAATTACTATTTTAAAAATAACCGCTAAGATTAATAATGATTGAAGGTAAATTAAACAGTGATTGAAAATATGTAGGGAATACTGAATAGTGAATGCACTCTTGCCACTAAGCACAAACAGTTCGTAATCTAAGATAAATAAATACCTTTGTGCTGAATAGTAAAGTCAGAACAAACAACGTAAGTAGAAGCACAAATTTGTAAATTACCGCAGACACGTGTTTCGGCGTTACAGGGAACGCCTTTTTCAATGCAAAAAATAATGAGCTTATGGATGAAAAGACATCCGACAAAAGCCAAGAGCAGATAAGCATGCAGCTTAAAAGATAAAAACAGCGGATTAGCCAAACACCAATGACAAAGTTATAAACCGAAAAGGAACCAATAGGAATGCAAGCAAAGGCCAGGAGCTTTCCCTTAGGTACGAACCCAGAAAGAAAGAATTCAATTGGACAAGGATTAAGCCGAAGCTTAAACAAAAAGAAAAGAAATTGTCAGTAACCGTGAACCGCAAGAAAGGAAAAGCAGAATGGAAAACCACGAAATAAAATAAACAGAAACAAAAAATATTCGAAAAAAGGAAAAATAAAGATAAATAGAAGAAAATTGGGGGGGGGGGGGTGTCAATCACGACAAAAAGGTAAAAATAAACAATGGAAGATAGATAAAAATGAGTGGGAAAAAAAGGGGGTATTAAAGATATGGGAGCCAAATGTTAGAAAAATATGGAACTGAACTAAGATCGTTAACTAAGTTAGAACTGTTCCTCAAAATATGAAAGGATTCCCAAAAGTCAAGATCTGATGAATTGGGGCATTTTTGGATAATCTGATAAGAGTTAAAATCAAAAGAGTGATTCGAATCCCAACAATGTTGAGCAATACTAGACTTGTTTAATTGTTGTTTTTTCACATAATTTTGATGCTCTTTCAAGCGAATTTTTAAAGCACGCCGAGTCTGTCCAATATAGGCAAGTTTACAACTACAATTAATTCTATAAATTCCACAACAATTAAGAGGGTGAATAGGATCTTTAAGAGAAGAGAATGAAAGTTTATTAATAGGAGAGAACACCACCTGGAATTGGAAACGTTTTAGAATCTTAGCAACCTGATAGCTTACAGATGGAAAGAATGGCAAAACAACCAAATTCTTTCTGATGAAGGTTCGGTTAAGAACATTAGTTTGGGATTTATTTGAAAGTTTTTTATAAATGGAATCAATCAAAGTTGGCGGATAGTCTCTATCAATTGCCACAGCTTTAAGATAATTAAGTTCCACTTTAAGAAGTTCCGACGAAGAACAAATATTAATTGCGCGATAAACAAAAGAATTGAAAGCAGAATATTTTTGATTTGGAGGATGAGACGATAGTCTATGAGGAGGTAAAGAGACAGCAAAAGGTTTGCGATAAACAGTAGTTTCAAAACCAATTTCAGTACGAGAAACAAGTACATCAAGAAATGAAATGCAATTATTCCGTTCTTTCTCACAAGAAAACTGAATATGAGGATCAATGGAGTTTACAATAGATAAAACCTCATCACTCTCAAACTGATTCTGGTTCATTAGAACAAAACAATCATCAACATACCGAACATAAAATTGGAACTGCAGTTTTTGGAACAGCTTAACCTCAAAATAATGCATGTAAATATCACTAAGAATGGGGCTAAGTGGGTTACCCATAGCCAGACCATCTAACATAGTATAAAAATTCCCATTAAAAACAAAAGAACATTGCTTAAGACAAGTACGGGTAAGGAAAATTAAATCCTCAATTTCCGTATTGGTGAAATGAAATTCAGAAAGTCTTCTACGAAGGCATAACAATGAACCCTCGACGGGAACGTTCGTAAATAAAGAGTTAACATCAAAAGAAGCCATAAAAGAATTATTTGGAACGAAACTATGAATTTTTTTAACAAACTCAACAGAATTTTTAATAGTAAATAAATTGTGACTCCTAAGGGGAGAAAACACAGAGACTAAATATTTTGCAAGTTTGTACGAAGCCGTACCAATATTGGAAACAATCGGCCTGAAAGGAATACCAGCTTTATGCACCTTAGGTAAAGCATAAAATCTAGCACAATTAGCAATAGATGGAACAACAGAGCGTTTAACATTTGAAGGAATAGACTTAACAGACTTGACAGCAGATGCAATAGTTTTTAACTCTTTATCACTAGGATCTTTAGAAATTTCAGCATATGGCCCAGAAGAAATCAAATCATTAGTTTTATCAACATAAGATGATTTGTCAAGAACAACAATTTGGCCACCCTTGTCAGCTTTGGTAACAACCAGATCAGAATTCGAAACTAAGTCTTTAACAGAACGGCTAACAGTATTAGCAAAAACAGGTTTAGAAATTTTCGAGTTAAAGTCAATATTAGAAGCTATAAGATGCCGAATCGAATCTTTTTGAGAGGAAGTTAAGGCACTAAATTTAAAAGCTTTCTCAACAGGAGCAATAAGCTTTGAAAAAGACGGATTAACACTCACAGCAAAATTATCATTACATTTTAGAGCTTCAATTTGAGAATTACTTAATGGAACGCTAGAAAGATTAACAACCACATTCTTATTAACAACAGGTTTTAAAAAATATTACATAATTTATAAATAAATAAATAAATTAATTAAATAAATAAATAAAATAATTAAAAAATACAATAAATAAAAAATATAAACTATAAACGGAATAAATAAATAAAAAATAAAAAAAGTAAATAAAGTAATGAAAAAAAACAATTAATTAAAAAAATCAATAAACGGAATAAACAAATATAAAATAAAATAAATAAAATGAATGAAAAAAAAAATAAAATAAATAAAATTAATAGTCAAATAAAAATAAATAAATGATTTAATAAATAAATTTAAAAAATAAAATGAACAAATAAATAAAAACAAATGCATAAATCAATATATTTTTTAAGTAATCATTTTACTGGTTACGATGGCCAAAAACATAGAAAAAAAAATTGAATTTGCAGATCATTTTAATCTGCTAATCTACAAAATAAACTCTGAACTTTCGAGACACATTTGTCCCGTGGTCCACAGAAAAAGAAACCAATGCGATCCACTCTCTCCATAAAGCTTCAGAAGACATAAAAAAAACTCTCTGAATCTCAGAAACCGATGGTATATTAAGTCCCGCTTCCTCGAAATCCTAAACAGTTATCATCACCAGCAGCCAACAATGGTGACTGGGAATCAGTGCGTGGTCCGGTAGGCAACAGGAAACATGCTATTATCCCAGAAGGAGAGAAGACCTCGGAGAGCTCCTTGATTATGTAAACGGCTCCCCGAAGCCCGATAATTCTCCCTGGAGGTCAGTGCTTTAAGAGATTTGAGCCGTCCGCCCGCCTTTCAGGACATTTGCTGCTCCCCGGGATTTCAGAGGGACGTTTATTTATCATAGAGATTTATCCTGTGTTTCGGAGATAGCACAAATATTTTGATTGGGAAGAAAGTAACGTTAAGTTAGCTCTTGAAGTTTGCCAATAAGAAGTCTTAAGGACCATTAAGTACACAAGAGCCCTAAGTTTAACATTTAAATTATTCTGTAAGAAAATTCCGAAACGTTACGGAGTACTTCCTGTAACGTTCCGGATTTATCGGGTATCCTCCAACTGTCTGTGAAGAACAAGTATTTCTGCGAAAATGTTTTCCAAATTGCTTAAAGTTACATGAATGCAGACTTCTCACTACTGTAAAAAGTATTTTTAGCTACCAGTGGGAAAGTATTCTCAGCTTCTTTATTTGGTGTTTCGCCTTCAGCTCTGTTAACCAACCGTCGAGACTGATTGAACTCAAACGAGCGCTAAGTGTAGTCTCTTAATATTGTAGCTTTTAAAGAGTTGCATGTAAATATGCTATTTGGTATTAGTTTGCAATTCTGCCTTGACTTTTACCATATTTGCTAAATGTTTTAAGAACTTTCTAGGTAAATCAAGAAAGTGTTTAGTATGAGCATGTTTAAATTTTCTTGGAAGTTTCCTGATTTACTCCGGAAACGTGACAGTTTTTTAATAGGAAGGTTTCTGAATTCTTCAGAACTGTTTCAGGTTAATTTCAGAAAAGTTACTGACTTTTCGCACGAAACTTTCTTCTTATTTGCCACATATGCCAAGAACAGACGGATGAATTTTTTTGATGTAGGCCAAATCGCCTCTCTTTGTTAAAACTACTGAAAAACATAAATGAAACTTCGAAAATTTCACACGGAATTGTTATTTTTTTCTTATTTTTTATGAGTTATCTGATGAATGTAAAAATTGGAGCCATTCGATTCCTAAACAAGCGAAATATTAGGCCAAGATCCATAGCTTGGCTTTATTTGGCGCGCTTACCAAATTTTCTTCTGGTTAATTTTTAACGATATTAATTATATATTCATTATATTCATGCAGAAATATTCTTTTTTTTTAAATGAGGCAAACGAAAATTGTTCTTTGAAAAGTAAGTCGGTAGTTTTGAAAAGCAAGTATACTAAAACATACCTTAGATCCTTAGAAATTCCCAAGTTAATCTTACTTCTTAAAGAAAATATATCTGTACTCGCTAAAAATCAATAGTTTTATCATTATAAGACACAAAAGAAAAATTAATTTAATACCGGTTATCGTGAACTATTCCGACATCGTTATATGTTCCAAATATGCATTTAATCTAATACTACTTGATTTCGCAAGTCACGAATTTCCCAATTTTCATGCTAGCGCAAGTTTACATTATTCAGTTATGCAACCAATTATTAATGCATAAATTACTATGAGAAGTTATAGCATTTTCATTTCACATATTTTCCGGATAGGATACCTTCTTTGCTATTATAAAAGTCCCTTGATATGGAGCAACTGATTTAATATCTTTCTAAATAAATCTTATTAGGAAATTCATTTTGGCATTAGCTAATGATTTTCTGCACGTAACATCAGAACAATGAACTGAAGATGCATTGAAAATATAGTGCAACTTTTAGTGAACGTATTAGTTAACGGAATTTTCCTTAAACTTTGACAAAACAAATTTTTTTTATTCCCGACAGTCTTTCAAAATTGTACATAAAGCATATTTCTTCACACTCAACCAAATTTTAACTTCTCGGTTACGAATTTTCCATAATGTTTATGAATTCTAATTTAAAGATGATTACTAGAATCTTCTGTTATGACGCTTATTTAAAAATAATGAATTATCACAGACTAGAAATTTTCATATTTATTTTAAAGTGCTTAAAAATGAAGAGGAAATACAGTGACGAATAAAAAAAGAAAAACTTGAATTACTTGCAAAAAGAAATGGTGAGCAAATAAGGTTGTTTATGTGGATGTTTTGTGCAATGATGGTAAAATTTCAATAAAATATAGTTGTAAGATTAATCTCAATAACATTTTTTAAGGATTAATAATTTATTCACTCTTGAGCGTCTGGAGAAGGAAAATAAAGGTGTGCAGGATAGTTAAATATAGATTAGAATACAGGATGCTGGCACTGACTACAAAATAACGGAAATAAAATGGGATTACTTGAAGAGTCTTTAGTTGAAAGCAGGAAGGAAAAGAATAAGAATACTGCAAATAATTTATCCTCGGTATTTAATGAAAGGAGTAAAGAATCATAATTTAAAAGAGTAAAGAACACGTCCGAAGTTGCAAATGGTCAGATCTAGTCCCCTAATATTCATGAGAAAAGTTAGTTTATTTTGGTTGATGGAACTAGGGTCTTTTGCTGTGCATCAGGAATAAGAAAAAGTGTCTTCATGTTTAAGGAACATTTAAAAATTTGGTAGATCTTCCATGAGCTTAAAGAAAAGCTCTGCAGTAGTCCCGCATTTAAATAAACTCCCAACTGATTACTAATTTTTTGACATAGAGCCTAATATGCTGACATAGAGCTCAGCTTTAGCTTAAGAGCAGGCTTCTTAGCAGCAATTTATTACCAGCTAGCGGAACCCGCACAACTTTGCCCGTAGTAAAATATTAAAAGGTCATTTGGTTCTCTTGTAAATTTACAAATGATGGATGATGAATTTGTCTCCAATTGGCTATGTTAAACGGCTCGCCCATGTAACGGTTCCGCGTTATAATAATTTGGTAATTTTCTCGTCCACGTTATGATAATTTGCCCGATAAAATGTTCTTAAAATTGGAGTAGAAAAAGAACAAAATCGAACGATCTAGGCGCTATGCCCGTCACAGAGATCCAGACAGAGAGACTTTCAGCTTTATTATTAGTAGAGATTATATGCCAAAAATATTTAAATTGAGGACTATATTTCCAGTCCAATCTAAAAATTAAATGCCTGACTTTTTGCAAGGATTAACACAAAAAGGGAGGAAATTGCGGAAACACTAATTTTCCAAGATCCGTATTGTTGTCGAGATGAAAACTTATAAAATTAGGCAACAAAATCATTCACTAATAAATTGAATCCGGCGTTGTCAAATGTGCACCATTAATCGTTATGGAAAAAATATTGTTATTCTATAACGAAATTAAAAAAAAATGCCATATTTCATCATATTTCCTAACTAAATCACTAACAAATTGATCCAAGCATTTCGACGTTTTTCCCATTACATTGTGAAAGATTACACAACATGCAAACTTACCCATTTACTGTTAGACGTAAACATGAAAAAAATATTAAAAAGCTTAGTATGAAATGAAAGAAATATACGGAATTGCAATAAATGATGGATTTAAGAGAAGAATTTAATATATTGCCTTTTAAAATGCTTCATTTTCTCGAATTTCAGACGCAACGTCGCGATTCGCACGAACATCGAGACTAATATATTTTTACTGAACTATTTTTGCTGCGTTTTTTACGGTGTTAGAATGCTAAAGTGTTTCTGAGAATTCAAAATGTGTTCCATCCATTTTTCTTGCATCCTAATAAGCAAATATTTAAATGAAATCTCGCTGGAACGCTAGAAAGTACTTTACTTCGAATTGAAAAATTTCGTCATCCATAACAGAAATTCAGCTTTAAGATAATGGATCAGATATCTTTGACTTTTATCTAGAATACATTATCTTTTCATCTAATTAAAGGAATCTTACATTTATTTATTTTTTTCAAGCTGCAGTTTCATTTGAATTCTAGTTTGGGAGAAATAATTGGCGCTTAGATTGCTTAAAATAGGAAGTTGAAGCGTGTATAACTTAATAATAATTACTAACGTTAAAAATGTAACTAATGTCTGGAAAGAAAAAATGCTCTGAAGTTATTAAGCATATAATTTACTAATTAGGCATTGAGCACAGCTGGAAATTTATTAAAAATTTTAAGAGCATTTTTCTTAAAAAAAAGTGACTTTATTCTTTAATTAACGATATAGTTTACTAGTCAGGTATTAGATACAGAAATAATTTAAAAGTAAATATTTTTAAAATTTTAAAAGTTTTATTCTCATTGAAGCTAATTTTTTCCATATTTTTTTCCCGCTCAGTTGGAAACATAAAATCGCAGAGCAATATTTTATACCTGCTCAACAGTATGAATTATTCTGTTAGTAAAAGTAGATGAGATTTTTTAAGAGATGATTTCTTTTTTACTTCCTTTTACAAAAAAGGAAGTTCTATATTCGCGAAAAATTTTTCATTCTAAAATCGACCTTAATTTCCATTTTACTCACCCCTGAATGAATGTTGATTTTTTTTTCGATTCGACCACACGTGGATAAGTGATCAAAAACGTGTGTGCGTTATGTGCGTATGTATGTCGCATAATTCAGTAACGGTATGTCCTAGAAAGTTGAAATTTGGTACGTAGACTCCTAGTGGGTTCTAGTTGTGCACCTGCCCTTTTGGTTGCATTCGGGTGTTTGTAAAGGGGTCTTTTTCCCCTTCTTAGGGGGAAATCATTGTTAATTTCGATGTAAACTCAAGTGGTGTTATAATTTGGCGGACACTATATATCGCCAGTATTTTGGTTGCCATGTTTTTTCGCCAACTTAGCGACAAATTTTTTCAACTTTTTTTTTTAATCTGGTTTCAATTTGGCCACTGTTGATGATATTTAGAGAGTAAACTATTGACTCACATTAAAATTGCCAGTAATGGGGAAATGACACTAAATTTGAGTAAAAGGAAGTCATGTGATGCACACATCAGCTCGTTTGAGCTCAAATACATACAAATAATTGGGAAACTTAGGTGCGCCGTATAAGGCAAAATTTTTGTAGTTAGGACTTATATAATATCGTAATATGTACATTACGTTTTGGTTTGAATCTGAAATTTTTCTGGGTGTTTGTGCTCGCTAAGGGGCAATTAATTTTCGTAAAAAGTGTTATTTTGCATCCCGAAAGTTTCGATTCTTAACTTTTCTCTAAGAAGTTTTTCACATTATTTTAGAAAGACAAGACATATTTTTGTTAAACTGCAAAAGTTCCCAAAACATCTTCATTTAGTTAGGAGATACTAAAAGGACTAAATTTGCAAATTTTCAAAAAATATCATTATGCATTTTTTGTTCTTAGTTCTTTTTTTTTTTGATTTATGAATTAGTTGATCAATCAATACTTTATTAAATTTATTATCTAAAATCAGAATAAACATGAGAAAAATGATAAAATATTGAAAAAATTCAAAAATACTTTTCAACTATTTTTCTAAATCGTATTGATTGAACTTATTGAATAAAACAACCAAATTTCAAAAAAAAAAAATAAATAAATAAATAAATAAATAAAAAATAAATAAATAAATAAAAATTTAACTAAATCAAGCATCTGAAATATTAGAAAAATTGCAGCTAGTAGCATTTTGTCCTCAGTCTGTTTTTCCAAACACATGTTTATACCTTATGCCCTGGATGGTTATAACATGGAAGATAATGACATTTGAACGTATTCCACCTGACAAGACAAAATGTATGTTAAAACTGCTCATATTTTGAACAAAGATTTTCATAATATAAGCATAAAAAGTGCAAAGTTGTGCATGAATATTCTAAGTTACTTAATATGAGTAAGGTGGAAAACCGTAATTGTTTTCCTATTTACTTTAAATTAAATATTCTTAATCTGGTTACATAGAAAATTCTACACTCAAAATTCTTATTTTATTAACAAAGTTATGACGGATGCTACTAAAACTGAAAGTTAGTTGAGCTGCCAGTTGCACCTAGGTGTCATAGTATCCAGTACAAACCGTTGGATGTTAATGATGCAAAATGATGGGGACAAGCTTTAATTATGCAAGAAACACATTAATTCGATCAAGAAAAAAGGAAATTTGAGTTCAAGTTTGAATATCTGAATTATTGTAAAAATCCATTTTAAAAAGATATATTCAATTTTTTTTCCTATCTTGGCTTACCATGTTTCTTGAAAGCAATTTTTTATGGACAAAAATAAATTAGCTTTATTGTTTAAAATGAGTTAATACTTTACTGTTTTTGTTTATTTCCTTTTTACATATCTATTTTATCAGGTGATCGATGCAGATTTTTGATCTAGAAATTAGCTTAAAATGTTAAAAAAGTTGTTTGACATCAGTTAGTCTTTGTTAATCAAGTGATTAGATATTAGAGTACCTAGTTGATATTGATTAGACACTAGAAAGTTAATGTTGCTGTGAGGGAAAGTCAGCTCGTTTAGCTCTGGAAGGAACTTCATGTATGCTATGTAGAGATGTCTGCAAAGAAAGTTTTTTTTAAACGAGGCTATGTGTCAATTTAAATGGTGTTTGCTAAAATGTGAAGTATATGAAAATAAATAACTAATTTTTGTTTTATACTTATTGAATCAAACAACTTAATGCAATTTTTTAAAATTTATTACATTTTTTGGTAATCAAAATAAGTCACAAAAATATTGAAGAATAATAAAACTGCGTGCATTTAATTAAAAAAGTGAAGTCTTCTTTTTTTTTTGAAAAGTAGAACTTTTTTGATTGAAGACAATTATACTTTCTCGTTAACAATTTTATTTCTGCCAATTCAAATGAATAATTTACTTCATTCATGTCATTCAGACAAAGATATATTTTTGAAAATAAATTCATTAATTTCAAGTAGTTTGTTTCTTTTTAAAATTGTTGCGTTATAGATAAGCATTCTAAAGCATATATTAAAATGTAACCTTTTTTTTTTTTAAATCTTGAAACTTATAATTTGGAAACAAGAAAGTAGTTTAAATTACTCTAAAAATGGTCTCTGAATGAAAAGAAGAAAAAAAGAAAGAAAATAAAAGAATGAATAAAATATTTGAAACTTTAGAACAAAATAAAGACTTCCCGCCTTCCATGAACGAACGTCAGTGGACGATTCTATTTACAAGGATATTGCTCCCGAGTTATTGCCACGCTCCAAAAATATTTCTATCACTTTACGGAAAAGAAGGAAAATGTGAAAAGGGAGGACTATTATTATCATTTTTTTCCCTCCAGAGAATTTTAACTTCACACCACTACAATGCCTCACAGTCGAACGAATTTTTGATCCCAATGTGTCATTAATCTTTTTAAGTCTCTTTCAGCTCCTTTTCAGCGGAAGTAGACGAGCCCCAACCCCATGGGAGGGGGGATGGGTGTAGGTGTTAGAAATATTAATAGGAGAAGAAGTGTGAGGGTAAAGTTCTTTGTCATGGTAATTGTTGGGAAGTGGGAGCAACGCAACATGACTGTGCACTTTGTAGCTAGACACTTTTAAAAAAGTTTATTTTAAGTCATCTTTAAAATAAGTAAAAATGCTTAGATTTTTATTTTCTCCTTAGTTTTTTAGTTTGAAGATACTTCCTCATAGTTTTATTTCTTAATTTATAGGATTTTATTTTCTTCGTATTCTTCCGTCATCTTTCTTTTGCGTTTGTTGCTCAGTAAAATAGAACAAAAAAACACAAAACAATACAAAATCAGTAGAAACTTGTAAGAAACTTTTTTTCGACTTTTTTGTAACTAAGTTTAAATTGTTTTTTGCAATTGAATCTGAATACGTTCATTTGAGAGTGCCGGGTGTATAGATTTCTAAAAAGAAACTTTCACTTCTTAACATTTGTACGTCAGTGTTTTTATTTTAGAGTTCAGTATTTTTATGCCAGATATTTTATGGTATTTAAATATTTTACTTCGTATGCATTCGTAGATGCATTACTGTGCAAGATAGGACCTATCTTATATAACGACTTCTTACTTTGGAGTACCTGAAAATCTATAAATTATTCTTAGACTATTTATGAATTTCAAAATTTTTCTTAAATTTAGATTTCTTTCATAATCTTCTGTTATCTCTCTTCTGTGATTGTTGCACATTAAAATAGTTGAAAAACATTGAGAAACAATCAATGGAAATTTTCATAAAAATACTTGTTTCTTGAATTGTACAGAAGTTTAAATTGTTCTTCTCAGTCACTTATGGATACACTCATTTGAAAATATTTCGTGTAGTTTTACTGTAATACTGTTTCTGTTTTTTACATTTCCGTGTCAGTGTTTTCATTTCGGCGTTCGACTTTTTTTATGTAAGGTTTTACTTTTTAGTGCATTTAAGTATTTTACTTTGTATGAAATCGTAAATTTACCGCTATCAAGATAAGAATTATTGCTTTTGAAAATCTGACCCTATTGTTTTAAAAAAGTATATAGAACGCATTTTTATTTCATGAATTAATCCGCTACATATTTTAAAACTATTTTTCTTGTATATTTTGAATTAACTATGTACTTTTTAGATTTATCTCAAACAATTTATGTATTTATTTTTTATATTACCCTCTAAATTATCGTAAATTTGTTTAGATAATTCCTTGTAAAGGTTTGCTTTTTCATTAAAATGTTAATGTTTCACTTTGAGTAGCTAACGTACTTATATTACTGTAGAATACAATCTTTGTGGCTTTTAAATTTTGGATATTCTGTTAAATCCTTAAGAAGCAAAAGATAATTTTTCATTGTTTTACGACTTAAGCACGTTTTTAAATGTTTTAACATTTATTTCTGTGCGTTTTAAATTTTATCTTATGCACTTTATTTTTAAAAACATTGTTATGTTGGGAAAATTTCTAAAAGCACACATTGCTGCTATTAGGTCCGACGATAGCATCGTTCATAGATTTTATATTTTGAACCATACGTCAATGTTTGGCAATTAACGCTTCAAACATTTACTTTTAAGGTACACTTAACTGTGGGATTTTCTTCCACTGTAAGCTCTTCATTTCATATAGTGATAGCATTTACCTACAAACTGTCCTGAATTTAACAGTGAGGAGACTTTTATCCCTTCGAAGTATATAGATAATTGTCAGTGCCGTAAACTATTCGTGGAAAGCAGTTGATTTAAATTCTGTAGTTCAAAAAATAAACTTGATTAAAAGTTGGTAATGTTATTAGCTAAAATTACATCAACATTGACAAGAAGAATCTTTTAATTAAGCATTATCTTAGAGCTTTATTGGAAAATTTGTTAAATTCAAGTTCCGTCAGTGAAAGCCAAATACGTTGATATTTTTATCTTCTGTGATATACCTCCGCAGAAGCCTCTGTACCTATCAGTTAGTTTACTTACCGGAATTACCTGGTCCAGTAATTTGTACCAGGGTAACTTCAAGGGAAAGTTCAATTTTCAACCTCACATTTTTTTTTACATAATTGACGCAAAGAACTATTTCAGCAGCATAACATATGCAATACATTATTTTAGCAACGCAATTTGGAATGCAATGTAGAATGTTTAGCAGCTTGATATGAATGCAGTTTGAATATTTAACAACATATTTTTAAGGCTGAACATAATTTTGGGCTGCATAGCTTTGAACACAGTATGTAATGCAATATATTGCAATGTCTTTCTTTCCCTCAAAGTAGTAGTAAAAAAAGTACAAAATTGCATTTACAGTAGTGGCCAGATTATTAGACTAAGACTGTTTTAGAAGCAAATTCTTTATTGATTACATAACTATAGACACATTAACGAACTGTGAAATAATTTTCTAATATTTAGTGCGCATTTTCTTGTTCTTGATGAGCATTTTAAATCTTTTTGGCATGCTTTTCATAAGGTTTACACCATTTCTTAACATTTTAAAAAAGGAGGTAAAAAATAGTTTATACTCACTATTATATATACTCACATACACATACTCACTAATTACCCAAAACTAACTTTAAATATAACAGAACACACTAATAAAAAGAACTAGTGAACTGTTTAAGCTGATTGAGGTTATGTTCCTGGTACGTAGATAAACAAAGAACATAAACAAAGCAGACAGTGCTGCCACCTGCAAACATTAAATTATGCTAAAATAACGTAATAATCAGTGTACAGTATGTACTGTACTTTTACAGTAAAATAAATTGTGTTTTAGCACAAATAGTGTACAAAAAAACTCTTTAGTCTAATAATTTTGCCAGCACTGTACAATGCGCACTAGTAAATATACCGATACTTCAAAAAAGCATTTCGAAGCATACTTTAATTTTGAAAGAGCCAGGGGAGAAAACTTTCTTACGATAGGTTTTCTGCATCTGCAGACGTGACAGAATTGAGAGTAGAGAAAATCTGTCTTTCCGTTGTGCATCGATTTTGTTTTTGTGAGGATCCATCGGTTCACTAGATGCGTATGGAATCGATTTTATTTGACGTGAAATGAATTCTCGCTTCTTTACGTATAGACAAGTCTTGGCACGAATAAAACAATTTTGTCTATATTAATACGAGTTAGATAGACTGTATAATGGGAATTTTTTTTTATCTTTTGCGAAAGCAGAAAAATGTCGTTTACTGCGTTGTCATGTTTGATTTTCGTTTTACATGTTAATAACATTTTTTTTTTGACTCGGTATCGTTATTTAGTGGATCATTTTGAATTTTAGAAGATTTAATACTATTTAATGACTTGTTTTATTTATTTGACGGGTAATTTTGTATTTTGAAGGAAGCTTAAAGCGGACTTCTGCTGGCGTCTTAACTTTATTTTGCCTATCAGTTTATTGGTATTCTCAGCTTCAATGAGAGGACATCTTCTTTCCCTCCGATGTTGACCATCTTAGACTGACTGACCATCCGAGATCATCCCAGACTGACCAAATAATAAGGACGAAACCAGTTTCTGGATGTCATAATCGAGCTGTCGGTATATTGCATGTAACATGACCAAACATGGAGGTCAATATAAGGGTTGCCATTGATTTGTAAAATATCGCCAACAACTAAATCTGTTGTTTTTAATGTCGAAAAATTTATATTTCCAATCTACCCCTATTCTACACTTTATCCAAAACTTTGTTTAAGATCAGTCACAGTAATAATGAAGATGAAATTGGGAAACAAACCAAACAGATTTAAAGACTTTCGAATCATGTTTCAAGTTATGCCTCATATGTTCTTAGATAAAAGGCTCTTATAACGAGAAAATATCGCAGAATCATAATTGCAATCAGCTGTTGTGTATAGTGCAGGCAAAAATAAGAATGACAGAAAAGCTTCCTTTTTGGTTTCACAGCATTTACACTAGAGACATGTGAAATATTGCAAACGATATAAAAAAATATAACGCACTTTAAAAAGTTGATCTTTGTTTCCTTGTAGAAAGTAAAGGCAGTATTCTAATTACGAAAAAGTGTATCTCTCAAGTCCGTGGAGTCACAAGGGGGGGGGGGGGCGAGTGAGGGGGCAGTCCGCCCCGGGAGTCACCCGTCTGAGGGGTGACACCCAAAGTGGAGTTGCAAGTTTTGAAAAATACGAAACTAAAATGCTTTTTTAAGCATACAAATTTGAAAATTTTCCCCGGGAAAACCCCCGGATACCCTTATTCCTCCCCACATCATGGAGTGAATACTATGCTCAGGATTAGGTTCCTATTGTCAGTACTTAAACCTAGTAGCGACTTCCTCTTATACCAAAAACTGAACCCCACTGTCTTTCCTTGTGTTTGAGATATGTTTGAAATCATTAAAGGGCCATCAATTTCATACACCCTTCTAGCTTTTATGAACTTGCGACTGCCCTGCACATATGCGTTTAGGACAAGATGTATTAAATGCGTTTATGGTTTTCAGTTGCGTGTTGTACATTATCGCATTTAAAATTTCGTTATAACACAAAAATAATTCTTTCTGAAAACTGTATGAATTTTATGAATTTCATGTTTACATAGAATATTAAAACCTTTATTTTTTGCGTTTGCTGGGAGGGGGGAGGGGGAACCACGAATTACCTCCTCGGGTGTCCCCCATGTACGCCACTGCTCCAGTTTCCGCCAGAATATTGATTTTCCTACCCTCGAGTGAACGTTGGCTAGTTTTTTCGACAATTTCGTACCCACGCGTATCGCTCAAGGCTGCGGAGTTGGAGAAAAAATAACCGACCCTAGCTCCGACTCCGACTACAGGAATTTTAAAGCCTTAAATTCAAACTCCGGCTCCTTTACCCCAAAAGCAGTCCGACTCAGACTCTGACTCCGCAAGCACTGCAGAATTGAGGACTGTTGGGGAAAATGAACAACTCCGACTCTTGAAATTTGAAACCTTCCAGCCCCGACTCCGACTTCTTTACCCCAAAATCAGCCCGACTCTCACTCTTTAACTCCAACTCCGCATCCCAAGTACCGTTCACCAACGGCAATAGGCATCCTCACATAAATAATAGCCGATGATCGAGTAACCCACGTGTTTCAACAATAAAACACGCGCCACGGGGTGACAATTTGATAATGTGTTTTGGTAATGTTTAACATGCAGGGAAAGGCTTTATTGTGACAAGGCTGAACTCGATCCGGTAACTTAACTGTTTTACTGGTAAGATTGTGTCATTTCAGGGGAATGAAGAAACAAAAATGCCTTTCACTATGAACGCTATTTACTGGAGATTAGTGTTAATCCACTGGAGTTTGGCTTAAAATTTCAACCATCAAATTATATCCAAATAGACAATGACTTCGTTCAAATCAATGTTGAAGCAATTTTCACCCGTCATACCATGACGGGCGACATTCTAGTAGGGAAGGGTGGCCCAAAGCGGGTAGGCCTTCGTATGCCCCCCCTCCCGTGATGTGTAAACGGCGCTGCTTACGTATGTCGTAATCACATGAATACCACGAGTTTTTATCAGTCCCAGCGAAGCAGCAATGAAGCGGCATGGCGCGATCAGGCCTAAAATAAAAAAAAATTGATACATTTCTAAAAAAATATGAAGTTTTGTAATTTATGATTAGTCGAAGACCAGCTTTTTTTTTTGACTGTTAATAATATTACGTTATTCTAACACCATCCATCTACAAACTACAATAGTCATTTTGTTTGTTTCTTTTTTAAATTTAGTTTTATAATTATTGAAATAAAAAACCAGCCTTCGGTCAAAACGGGTATAGGATTTAATCATATATTTATTTATAATTTCTTAAATCGTGTACTGACTTAGATTTTCTATTTCAATAGTATAGCTTTAAAAGATTATTTTTTAGGATGGCAATTAAATAGTCAATTAATTTAATCAGTTATTTCTTTATGTTTTATAAACAAATGTGCTGACTTAAAATTGGATAAATACAACTGTTTTATATTTTTTGATATAATGGCAGGTAGCTAGTCAACTACTTTAATCATTTATAACTTCGTATTTGATCGGCAAATGCACCATTCCACAATTAGTTAAGTTTACCCGCTTTGAGCTCCCTGGCACGGCAGAGCGGGATTTTCAAATGTTTGTAAAAATTGATAATAAATAAATATTAGGTTTCAAATGTTACAAAAAACACTTTTTATTTTGAAGTTCAAGAGCCCTAATAGGCAATAAGACGGAAACTGTTGCGATAAAAGTCCAAAAACTAATTTTAGAGCGTTCTTCAAAAACCTACCCGCTTTGGGCCACCCTCCCCTATATCTAGAAAGAACAACATTTGAGAAAATCAAGGTTTTAAGCAATGCTACTTCTAGTTCTCAAATCCTCAAAACATTTATTATGTTATGATTACGGGTTGTTTTTTGTTGTCTAAAACAATAATGTATAGTTAGAGTTGGAACATTTTTTTTTGAAAATTATGAAATCTTAATTTCTATTGATTATTTCGCTTATACGCCATCACACATCAGCTATACTCACGGCAAACTTAACCTGTCAGCATCGTAATGCTGTGAATAGGATATGCATAGCCTTCAATGCTGCCAGGTTAGGTTTGCCCTAACTATTACTCTTTGCGAGTTTTGTGGTAAGAAACAGAATTCGATTTAGATTTTACATCTGCAATTAATACGTTTTTCTTTATTTTTAATTTAAGAAGTGTCACTGTTGTCTCCTGTGTGTTAGAGCCGCTATATAAATAAATACAAGGGCCTTATTGAGAGTGATATGCACCTACGAAAGTATGGGCAGCTGAAATATCGATTTTGACCACCCCCGAGTTAGTTGTCACGAGTTTTCTCTTGACGTCTGCCTGTTCGTATCTCATGTCACTCAAAAATGATTTGCAGAAGAAAGTTTAAATTTCGAATGTAGAGTTTTTGTAATGTATAGTTGTGCACTTCCGATTTCGGTTGTAATCTTGTGTTGCAAAAAGGGCTCTTTACTCATTTCAAGTGGGAAATCAGTGCCAATGAAAACTAATATAACGCTGGAAACAACTTGGCGATATTTCGCTCCTTTTTTTGTTGCTAACTGATTGTGACCATATGCACGACAAATCTGGTAAAAAAATGAGATACCGAATCCGGTGTCTGTTTCAACAGTGGGAGAAAAAATATTTCTATTAGTGCCGTTGTTTTCAGATTTGTTAAAATTTTTCTTCAAAGTTGTTTCAGAGCTGAAATCAGATCCTTCGAATCAAAGAGAAGATAAAGGGTAAATTAAATTACATATTAGTATACTAATTTAAGAAATATTTTCATTCAATTATTCATAAGATTTTCCGCACTTATACTCCGAAGCTGCAAGTAAATAGAATGGTTATGCGTTTTGTTTTGTTCAATTCGACAAGAATCACTTTGAATACATTTCAGAATAGAGAATTTTCTTTTTTCATTATTAAAAAGTAAACGAAAAATTAATTTAAACGAAGAAGCTTATTTATAACATATTTACAATTAGAGAATTTGACGTGAAAACAAAAGTAATTGATATTTATAATCTTTTATAAGTGTCATTGATCTAGCTATAGCTTAGTATTAAATTTTCATGTTTTCTCTAAGTTGTAGAACATTATCAATACACGAGTTTTAATACACGGTGATTTTAACAAAAACAAATGTTTTTACTCTTATGGCAGAAACCGATAATAAGCAAAATAAAAATGGTTTGTTTTTTCTTCATTTTTCATTACAGTTTCAAAAAGACTCATCCTGTAACTAATCATTTCAGAAATGAGTACATAAATCCAGAAGAAATTTAGATCCTGTGTGTTTTCGGAGCAAATATTAACTCACTCCGTCTATACTAATATCAAGAGAAAAAAAATACGAAAAGCTTTTTCCTTTAGAAAAGCACGATGATTTTAAGACGAACGTTTACACATAGATATTAAATTTGTTTTTTTTTTTAATTGAATGAATCCACATATTTTGCTGAAAGCGCTTCTTTTAAAACTAAGATATATTTTAGATTTGTTTAGGATCGTTAAAATGTGCTGCAGTTGAAGCAGAATTTCGCTTTGCGTTTAGAGATTTCCTTTTTGTTGAGGTTTTTGATTTTTTTTTTCTTCAAATTCTCAGCACCTTTATCTTACAAAAAATATTGATACAAGAAACATATGGCCTAAGTCAGTTGTGTTCAACCTTTCTTTTTTAGACGACCGCAACTCGTACTAAAATGAGTCCTCCGGGAGAACACATACAAAATTTGACAATTTTCAGATAGTATGGACAAACGCCGAAAATGAAAAATAATTACAAACCATGAATTAGTGTTATTATTACTATATATCTATTTTGCCGATACGAAGTGTACATTTGTGTTTTAGATAGCAATTTCTGAATATTCTCTTAAAATTTTCAGCAACCATTCGTAATATCGAATGAAAATAATCGCTTCTTTTAGAAAGTTCCGGAATATATTTTTCAACTCGTAACGTTGAACATTATAACGGGCCATATAAATAATCTCTCATCCAATTGGTTAAACCACAAATAATGGATTGTACGGGGTACTTAGAGTGAAAAGTAGCTGAAATGTAGACTAAATAATTGTATTTTTAAGGCTCTACGTTTGATGCAAAATTGAAAAATGTTATGTACCCAAACAAAGGGCTGCTGTTTTCTGTAAGAAGTTCTTTGTAGTCATAAGGTAGCTCTGTCACATACGTACGATTTTATAGACATCTTTTTTTACACTTGGACACATTTGAGTGTTAAGCTCTGCTAAATAACTACGTCTACAATTTAGGCTATTGCTTTGGATATTACTTAACTTCAGGTAGTTTTGGGATTATCAATAGGGATTAATATCTCGTAATGGAATATGTAGGGTAAAATTGGGAGAAACGCCATATTTTTTGTAGAAATTGGATAAAAAGTTGAAAATGCAATATAAATTAACCTTTTATCTTCTATTTTATATTACACTATTATAAAGTATTAAAATTACCAATAAAGTGCTTTCCACTTAAATAAAATGGAAATAAAACATAAAAATTGTGAGTTGACAACAGGCCATCTCTCTCACAACGTGTGGGAGAGACGCCACATATTGTGAGAGAGATGCCATCTACAGTCAAGCACACTTATTAGAATATCGGGTGAAAGAATATGCCGCTTTATATTATCCATTTTCAAAGATCCAAACCAATTTAATGTAATATGTTAATAATCGAATGGGATATTTTAACAACTATTACAACAATCTGAGTGTGGGTAATAAGATTTTGTTATGCCTAATTAATTAAACTGAACACAGTGTTTAGTAAATTCAACATTTTCTAATTATTATTTAGCATCTTTATTGTATCAAAAATACTGATTGTTTTTACTCATAGGTACTTAATAGAAACTGTAAAGCATTCTTTTGCAGAAAAACAAAGTTTCTTTGTTGCAAAACTTTGAGCCATTGAGCGTAGTTCTTTTATAATTAAACAACACTTGATACTAAAGAAACATTATTGAAGGCAATTTTACAGTTTAAGTACAATTTTGAAAAAAGGAACCACAATGTATTTTAATAACGAATACATACCTTTGTGCTTGAAAATTAAATGAATGAACTACCAATGTTTTGATGCACAAAAGTTGCAAATTACAACAGACACGTGTTTCGGTGTTGCAAGGAACACCTTTTTCAATGCAAATGCGTGTGAGCTATTGGATGAAAAGTCATCCGAGGAAAGCTACCTCGGATGACTTATCATCCAAAAGCTCGCAATTTTTTTGCATTCTAAAAGGTGTTCCTTGTAACACCGAAACACGTGTCTGCTGTGACTCAAAAGGTATCTTAATTACCATTCTTACGTTTTTACTTGAATACCAAATATGTTTGAACAAAACTTGTCTTTTCGGTTTTGAAATCTTTAGTAACTTAAAATTTTACCTTAGTTTGAAATATTTTGTACTTTTTCCTTTAATTAAATAATCTCCATTACACATACTCCAAACTGGGACGAAATTTATCCAAAAGCACACAAAATGGCAAAACATAAAAAATTAGTAAAATAGTTTTTGCTAGATCTGCTATTTCACTGGATCTCTATTACCCTAAAGCAAGATTTTCTCACGAATTCTTTGAATGATCCAAAGTTTTCAGAGCATACAAAAGCCAGAACATTCATCCAAATAATTCCTAAATTTAAATCATAACGCCAAAAAGTGAAGCTGAAGCAACGCACATTTCTACCACATTATATTCGGAACAAAACCACTAATCTGCCGTTTAATCACCCCAATAATATGCATTCAGAGTTCGCTTGTTACAACACTAATTATAAAAATAATTATGGGAATAATTGCTTTCCGCGTTTCTGAGAGTCACAGAACACGTAAGGGAAGCAATTAAGTAATTCGTAGCGGCTTTTATCGCAGGAGCCCCAATGAAATCCGATATGCTTTAAATCTTAAAACCGCCCTCATAGCAGGCTTGGTATAATCCCTAATGAGATGTAATTTGTTTGCTGGTAACATTGGCTGAATTTGTCATGCATTTACTACGACTCTTTAAATATATAGTTTTTCATATTTCTACGTAGAGCTAGACAGTTTTTTTTTCCGGAAGAATAATTTCCCTCTCTATAGAGTAAACACATTTAATTCATGTAAGTAAATACGGTAAAACCCCAATCTTACGTCCCCCGAATCTACGTTTTTCCACATTTAACTTGTTTTTCCATCAGATCCCAGAATTTTCGTATAGGGTTGAGTGGGATAATTGTGAATTGGGGGAATTGTGAACGATGTGTATAATTTTGATATTTACAGTAACATTATGAAAAAATGACTAATAGGAAATTTTTTATTTCCTTCTTAATATACTATTAAACCTTTAAAACATTCATCCAACTCCTGGTATATACGTTTCATTACTGAAAAAAACATAATTTCTTTTTTTTCCTAGTACCTCGGATTGACAACGCATTGGATAAATTTAAATTTGTTTTATATGTGTTTCAATTTTATAGCAATAAATGCATAAACCTACTTCTTTTGAAGTGGCCAACTTGCTCAGATATTTATTTCTCCTGTTTTTCTTAATTTTAGCATTTCATTACAAATTCACAATTACCCCTTCATTTTGAAAATCTGCGATGAATGTGAATTCAAAAAAGGGGTAATTGTAAGCGCTGTTCAAAATTACAACGCACTACAAGTATGTATGCAAAATATTTGATGTTGATGAAGGGGGTGGCGAAATGATTGCACAAGGACTCGTTGGACCAATAACACAAAAACTGAGTTTGTATGCAAATAACTCGATGCATTTTCAGTCCCTATTTTTGACACAGTTGGTGTTCTACTATTTCCTGTGGAAGCGTACAAGATTTGAAAGATAACATTTTTCACTGATTTGTGGTTGTAAATGAACAATAGGACTGTGTTTTAAGTTTCATTAACAAGTGAAGCATTTGGTTTGAGTTATTAATAAACCAAAGTTGTAATTTTTTAGACTTGTTCGTTTGATATCTTTGAAAAAACTTGTTATTTTTATTTTTATATAAAAAAACAATGTCTGAGTTTACAGTTGAAGTTTGAATTTTCTTTAAATTGATAAAATATATCATTTTTAGTATCTATTATAATTTTTTCCTTTTATTTTCTACTTGCTATTTTAAATAAATTTTAGAAATTTGTGACCGGTATCTACCACAATTCTATTATAATTTATTCTAAATGGCATTTCACAATTTCCCCAAAAATCATATCATATAAAAATTTGTTTTAGGTAATTGTGAATGTCTTATAATTTTTTGTTTTCGGAAAGAATTTGTTAAAAATTTGTGTAGTACATCCTGATTGATGTATAAGTTTGAATACCAATTCTGAAATGGTGATATTTTTAAATCCTTTTTTAAATTAACGATTTTTCTTGAAAACATCAAAAATCATGCACAATTACCCCATGAACCCTACTAATTTAACCCAGATAGTAAGCTTGCTATTTATAAATTTCACGCATTTTACGTTTTCCCTGGGAAGTTTAAAAAAAAATAATAATAATAAAATAAAACTTAAAACAATCAATATGTTTCCTTTATTCTTTTTTTTTAAAGATAATCCGCGTTATTAAAAGTTAAATCTAAGAGAACAAATGCCACTGCTCCATCTGTAGCCTCGCCAATGAAGATGAACAAGAAGAACCGGAAGCACAGCCCGTCCCATCTTTCAATATTTCATTGAAGAGCTGACAAAAAGTGAAAGACTTTTCTTTCTCAATAGACCAGGAAAAGAATTTGCAAAGTATTTCAATCCTGGAAGATTCTGCATTTACTTCAAACTCTATGACTATATATAAAAAAAAAACCATTATGGAATATTTTTAACCTAAATGTTCGGATTCGCAACTAAATGGGTTAAAATGATCTAAAGTGCTGATTTCGCAAACTATCGATATTACACCTTTTGAAAAAGTCATCTTTACTACCTTTTCTTTTTTCGATTTGATTTTTGCTCTCTATACATTTATAGAGAGTAATTTCTCGTAATTGACGTTTTTAATGCAGTCTCTCGAAAAACGTTAAATCGGGGTTTTACTGCATTTCGTAAAGCGATAACTCTTCATACATAACTTCACTATAATCAAGGCCGCACTTCATTCACTTACGCTTTACGGGTTTAAACAATTTATGACTTTTCTGTGATAAACTGATGCAACTAGTAGCCTAATATGATCTGTTCTTGAAATTCTCGAAAAATGCGAAACTTCATATGCTACCCATTTTTACCGCAAGAGACGCTGAACCAATCCTTTGTATCCACCAATCAATGGCAACGTTTCAAAACTTTTTTTAATGATTGGACAGGGATTGGCAATTTTGATTGCAAGAATGGAAAACAGGGATTGCCGGTAGCGCCCTCTTTGTTGGCATGGATTTCTGTGATTGTCATTTCCTATGAGCGTAAGCGAATCAAGTGCGGTCATGCTGCAATAGACGTTTCACGCAAATAGAAATATCGAGCTCTAACTTCATTAGCTTTTCGTCAAATAGGGTCAAATTTAGTATTTTAAGACTCGCTTATTTGACACTGATCTTCTAGGTAGTCTTAATTGATCAAGTGTTTCACCAAATAAGAAAAATACTATATTTTATAACTCAACTGATAAAATTATGTCTCTCTGAAATTTTTCGTTGATTGAAACTGACATGTGTAACATATTATGGAAAAACGATAAAATCAGAAATAAACGGATGATGACCTTAAATGACGTCATGCTTAGAGGCAGGATGAGTGGTTCATGAAGTTGTGACATTTTATGATAAGGGGGAGGGGGAGATGATTTAAGAAGTGTGATACAATTCATTTTTTTATTATGTTTATGAAGAAAGCATGACTTGTTGCCAGTAAAGGGAAGGAGGGAAGGTGAAGTGTGACACTATTAAAGAGGGGGGAAGGAGTCAAATATTTTGAAAATAAGTGGTACATCACTTATATGGGTAGCCCCTAACACTTCTTCAATAACGTCTTTTCCCGTGCAAAAAGTATTTTCTAGATTAATAGTAAATCATAAAGATTAAGATAAATTTGTACTGCAATGAAATGAAGCTACGTCGAATCGTTGAACTAGGAATTTATGTCATCGAAAAGTAAAGTTTAACCCCTTGTGCGTGAAAAAAATCAATCAGTCCAAAAGTTTCAATATCGCACTAAATGCAAAAATCTAGCTTCCGAGTTACAACAAATCATTTCATCAATACAAAATGCTTTGAAGTTCGAGGTATACAGTCTGATTCAAGTTAAAATATGTTAGGCCTTGAAAGAGCTCATGTTTGGGTTGAAAAAATTCTAAGAATGCACACAACGCAAATAAGCATTGTCAGCAATTCATAGTTGCTATTCGGGAAAAAAAGCTACTTTCCTCTACTCGTTTTAACAAATCAAATCGCTCGAGGCGTAAGTAAATGGGAATGAAGTTTATTTTAATTGTCAATAATCCAATTAAAGACTTTGCTGTGTATTAAAGAAAAACCACGTTTTTTAACTGAAACATTATAATTAAGATAAATGTTGGTTAATTAAAAAAGTTGATTCAGATCCATAACTATAATAAAGTGATTCGCTTTTATTAATCTCACCTAAAACAGCTCATATGTGTATTCAAAAACCTAAACAGCATTAAAAAAACACACATTCGCAATTTCTTGAATATTTAAGCTTTTTTAACACTGATACTTAAACTTTTTTGTTTTAGCGCAATTATATAAAACAATTTTTTGAATTACATTTTCACATAACAAATCTGTTCAATGGTATTTTTAAACGTTATTTTCGTCAACGTTTCTCAGATTAGCAAATGTATGGCAAAATACATTCTTGCCAAACTTGAAACGCATTCAAAAGTTATTAAATAATCTGTAACACTTGAAAAATATTATTAATATATTATTGGTCCATTCCTCTCCTTTCGTGAAAATGATCAAAAGAACGAATTGTTTCCGTATATTCATCGCATAAGTTGCACAACTGTTAATGACTATTAATTGTTCTTTCACCTTTACGCATTGCTTTGAAGGTAATCCTCTGAAATTAGGATTTAATCTGCTGTTTACTCGTCCCATGCGGGTCCTTAGACTTAGAGATTTCGGCTCAAGTATATTCAAGAAATAAAAATTTTGTGCCATTGTCAGTTTCTTGAAAATATTTGCTTATTTTGAAACAAGTTCCTCTTTAAGATATAACGTCAATCGATAAAGTTTGATATTCCCAGGTTAAAAAAAAAAAAAAAAAAAACTTAAGAGGGGAAACCAGTTTAGGAGGCTGAAATTTTAGTGTTCAACCTCTTCAGACCTGGTGTCCGGTATACCGGACATACACCTTAAACAGCTGCTAATCATTTAATAATTGATTTAATTAGTTGGTTTTTTTGTAGTTGACTCTTTACACTCTACTTATTATAATCTGTGAAATAATTTTTCGTTTTGGGATTGACGACACTGACATATAAGGATTGAGAGATAGAGAGGGGCTGGTTTTTTTAACCATGGATTTTCATCTGGAAAACGAGGTTTTTTTCCTGATTTTCTTAAAAATATATAATCTTTAATTAATCGTTTCAAACGCTTATAATATGTTTTATAATTGTTTGTAGAACATTTTATAACGAAGTTTGTTCGGTATTTTATTGTTTTTTTATATGAAATATTGATTTCAAAAATATAAGTCCGAAATATTGGATGTACCATAACTCTTTTAATTTTTCTCCTACAAACTCAAAATTTTGTTTATAAGATACCCTTTACCATAGTACACTGTGCACCAAATTTCAACATTTTTGGTGAACTATTTCATAATTCCGACTGAAGGGGTTAACATGATTTTTTTTAACAGGAAAGAAATAATCAGAATTTCTTTAAACTTGGAGGATAATTTATTCATTTTTCGAAGAACATTTTGTAATTTGTTTTAAGTCATTTCCACTAGAAATAGTGAAGTTAAAAGCTGCTGTCCATGGGCAATCGCCATCAGAGCTGGTGGGCATTATCGGAGTCACAAGTTTTATTTGTAATCATCACAATTTTTCTCTCTCGTAAACAACATATTTCCTAAGAATATGAACCTATTTGTGTTCAAAAAAGATAAAATTGCATGTTTTTCACTTGTTTGATATCAGTGTCACGTTTTCCTACCATTGTTTTTCACATTTTCGACACTGATGAATTTTGTATATAAAAAACCACGAACTGATATTCTTCAATGGAGGGAGATTGACTTTAGAAATGTAGAAACGTAATCCCTCAAACAGTCACCTCTTCATTCATCAGAATGTGGAGGTGGCTGATGATTCATACGTTTACTTATAAAATATCTAAACGTGGAATAGGTTCATTCTTGTATATTTGAAATCTTCCTGTACATTTGACTCATAGATGGTTATTCATGGTTAAAGTAAAAAGAGAATGTTAAATTTGTTTTATAACTTAGCTGAGGAAGCTTGTGGAGCATCAATAGGAGAAAATTATTTTCTGGAGAAATATGTAGCAAGTCTGTAACGTCCAGATTATTTCAAAATACCGTAACTGTACCTAACATTCCCAAAAATTGGAAGTAAGGCAATCTTTAATGCTGTCACAACAATCAGAGCTTGGGTAGTAAGATTTTGTTGTATCTAATGGTTTTTGAAAGGTTTTGTTATTGTAATTTCCAATGATGAAAGATGAAAAGTATAACAGTGTTGGAAAATTTGGACTAGTATGGTATGATTAAAGCTAAAAAACTAAACTGTAAAAATATATATTTAAAAAAATAGATTGTTTTTATCAGTCCAAGACTTTATAACCCCCCTATATGTTACTTAACGTTATTTAAGCTAATCGAACATGAAGTCACTGGTTAGGGTGGTTTGAAAAGATGGATTTCTTTATTTAGGAATCGCGTTACCTCTCAAAAGTTGAAGTTTAGTATCCTCTATTGGGAAAAATAATAAAAAAAAATCTAAGTTGACATCTTCAGTTCGCACATGAGGCTGAAAATTTGAAAAAATATGTTAAAAATTGAAATTTACAGAAAATAATAAAATTAGTTTTTTATATTTTTTTCATAATGCAACAGCCGTAATTGTCAGTATATGGCTGTGTTTGAACCTAAAAAATATTTTGTAGCTTTTACATAAGATCTTTAGTTCTCGCATACTCTTTAGATTGTACAGGAGATTTTAGCCCAATTTAAGGCGTATGCGCAAACGAAAGATCTTATGCAAAAGGTATAAAATATTTTTTTTAGGTTCAAACAACGCTATATACAGACAATTTATGGCTGCTGTGTTACAAAAATGTATAAAAACTAATTTTGTTTTTTTGGAAAAATTAAATTTTTAGCCAATTTTTTCAAACTTTCAGCCTCATGCGCGAACTGAAGATGTCAACTTAGAATTTTTTCATTTTTTTTTTCCAATTGAGGTTACCAAACTACAACTTTTGATAGGTAACGCGATTCGGAAATAGGAAAATCAATTTTGGCGAGACACCCTACTATACGTTTCTCATTTGTACTTGTTCCAATATTTCTTCTTAAGTATTTAAGGTAACTTTGTATGATTATTTGCATCACTTATACTATTTCTAATGAATAGACTGATATTAATACAGCTTTGTATTCGTATTTATAGACCATCAAAAATGTTTCGTTAACTATTTCAAGGGAAAGTATTATAAATATTGTACTTCATTATTTTTCAAACTGTATGATATCATACGAAATTTCTACTTATTGGTTTTTGCTCCCTTTAAGAAGCTTTATATTTTTCTTTCAGAACGACAATGAAGTCTATTTTTGTCTTCATTAGTTGTATACTCGTTTCACTACAAACAAAGGTAAGTACTTTTTTTGTATAATCATTAAAAGCCTCCTTTGAGAAATCATTTAGAATTTGATTCAATGATGAAATTTTTTCTCTATGAGATTCTTTGCTTGCAATGATGCAATTTATTTCTGAGTGAGCGGTAATAAAGGTTTTTAATATCATAAAATACGAATGTAATATAGTTCTACAGAGAATCGCATCTTACCAGAAATTACGACTTTTGATAATTATGACTAATTAGAGTAGGGATTCTCAACGACTGGTCTGGAGGATCTACAGTTCTGTGGATAACTTCATCCGAGATTCCTTAGGTTTTTCTTGTCCACTTAAAGTAAATCTGATGAGGAATAATGAGAATAAGAGTTAGTGATGAGATTTTGCATCATATTTTTTTGCGTTAATGCTATAAGTTAAGGACTTACTGGATTTTGCTCATATGTTACTTGCTGGACCTGACTTCAATTTTAACTAGACTTGATTAATTATTATTACTATTTTTAAAAGCTCTGATTTTTTTTAAAGTTTTTTCTTACGGTTAATAAGTAAAATAAATGCTTGTCTTTATAGTTCATTGTTGCTGTAAATTTAACGTCAAGATTAATTTCTGCAGTCATTTTTCAATATCTATTTTTTTTTTTTTGAAAAAATAAAAAAAAAAAAATAAAAAAAAATTAAAAAAAAAATATTTATAAAAATAAATAAAAAAATAAATAATAAATAAATAAATAAAATAATAATAATAACAATTGGTCTGCAATTTCTACGGTCCGTGGGCTAGAAAAAGGTGGGAAACGCTGATACTTAAACTCCTTGATTCATTGTAAAAATGACTTTTCTCTAAATCATAATTACGAAACAACCACCTGTTTCCGTGACGAAACATGCGTTTTCAAATGCTGTACATATAAGATTAATCAGATGCACTCATAAACGTACTCGTTACTGAAATATTGATAATTTGCAACGATGTCCTTTTGGATGACGCATCACCAAGAAAATTCAAGCTATTTTTTACTTAATTAATTAGGGTAAAGATTGAATCGGACGCACTGAAACTGGAGCTATTGATTATTGCTAAGGTTTTATACACATGTATTCAAAATACCAAATGTTTATATCCTTATAGAAAGCAAATATTTAAGCATAAATCTGCACATATAAATTTTTTAATTATTACGTTTTGAAAAATCTTAATCGTTATAAGAAAAAAATGGCCAAGCTATAAAATAGAAATACATGTTTGTGTGATTTTTTTAAATGCCAAGGAACTTCATATGAAACATTTTACTTTTACGTTTTATTTTTATGGGCACTTTTAGAAACATTTTACATGCTCCTGATATGCTTAACAATGAGTCGCTGTCTGATTTTAGTCCGATAAGTCCGATTTTGCTCCAAATAAATTTGCAACATAAATTGAGTTCATACGGTTCTTAGATCGAATGTTAACAGTCAACATTCGATCGATGTTAACAGTAAACAGTCACGATTGCTTAGTGCTTTCATTTGACTTTTTTGAATTCCTATGATTTTATTTTCCCCCCGCCACCCTCTGCAGCATCACCGTCGACCGGCTTCTCACGATGCTGCTCTTATAGCGAAAACCGTCTCCAGGTTGAATCCATATCCTACACACACGCGCATACATACACAACTACACACACACACACACACACACTCACACACACATACACATACACTCAAACACATGCACACACCTACTCAAACGCATACCCACACACAAACACACACACACGCATATATGCACAAACACATACACACACATACACACAACTACCCACCCATTCATGCCTGCACACAGACACAAACACACATGTCTACATACACATACCCCCTACACACAAACACACATACCCCCCACACACAAACACACACGCCTACATACACACACACACGCCTGCATACACACACACACGCCTACACACACACACACACGCCTGCATACACACACACACGCCTACACACACACACACACACACACACTCGTGATTGCGAAAAACATAATTTGAATTCAAGATGACAAAATTCAAATTATTATTATTATTATTATTTTTTTTTTGAAGCTCCTTCTCTTGCACTCGAGATGAAGTTCCTTTTAGTTTAGAAGCACAGGCATGAACTGTATTTTGAAAAATATGTTTTTTTGAATTATTGATGTTTTGAAACTTTATAATAAAAAAAAATTATAATGATACAACAACGATTTTCCATAAACGCTAGTTAAATCTTAGAAAAGAAAGTTTCTTGTTTCCATATTTTTATGCATCCACATATTCACCTGCTTTTCTATATTGGAAAAATGCAGCTGTTGAAAAACTAAAAGAACCCAAAATCCTTTTTTAAATAGCAGTTTTTATCTCTTATCTCTAACGGCAACGATAATGTGGTTTACACAAGCATTCGTTGAATGCTTTTAGTACGTGACCTTTTGTCTTTAGAGACTAACTAACTTCCGATTTTTGTTTTGGCGCCATTTTCCTTTATCTAAACGGTTTCTTTTATGCTTTTTCTGGGATATTAAACGAGTTGTAAACAAAGTTCTAAAATAAACAGAAGGAACGATCTATTTCGCGTGAACTGCAGGCGTAGAAGTTTTTTAGCTTTAGTTCGAATTTTTATTTCCTCCTTCTTTTTCAAACGGCAATAAAATTCTACCTATC
The DNA here is from genome assembly GCF_026930045.1 of Uloborus diversus. Taxonomy (NCBI): domain Eukaryota; kingdom Metazoa; phylum Arthropoda; class Arachnida; order Araneae; family Uloboridae; genus Uloborus; species Uloborus diversus. The sequence goes on along the minus strand of NC_072734.1, from coordinate 154,922,392 downwards.
TCGTAAATCGGGTTGAACGTTCTGTTTATTTTAGTTGCATTGACGGAATGAGAGGCGATAGTCTACACAAAAGAATGAAAAAATGTGACACAGCAGATACAGAACCACTATTTACACAATTGTAGAGTAAAAAATCTCACTAAAAAGAACCAGAGTTTCAGTTCACAAAATTTAGTGTCGTGTTTGTCAAACTTTATCGAAGTTTTGCATCTTTTGTTGCTGTTCTTTCCTAATAAATCAGATATTTTCACCGGAGCGCTTTAATGTTGAGGCTGAATTTTAGCATTCAAAACATCATCACTGCGTAAAAAATATATTTTGGGAGTCATTGTTTTCCAAATTTTTATCATGAAAAGTTAAGTTCTCACATACATTGATACACGATACCCTCTAGATAAACCTTCAAAATAGTAATATTTTTTAGACTAAAAGTTCAGAATTTCTCTCTTTAGCGTCGTGCTGAAAATGTTGTTTTATTTTTTCTGATGCTCAGTTTTAACTTTTAAACTTAAATGATACTTTTCTTGCTTCTCGGAAAAAAAATTCTGTTTTTCTAACTAAATAGAGATTATCTCTTGGTTTGTTAAATGATCAAAAATTGTTACTTCTTTATTGATATACGCAGAGTTTACTGAACAGGGGTTGTTGGGGCAAATGGGAATGTGAGACAAAGTGATATAGTTAAGATAACTTACTTTTTTCAAAAACGAACAAATCGAAAATTTGTTCTGAAAATTACGGTACATAAAGAAGGAACAATATATTTTATAATAAAACTTGCATTGAAACATTATTTTTTATTTTTGGCAGTAAATTTCAACTCCCAAAACAGGTAGAAAATGTTCACTTCTTTTTTTATGGAGCAAAGTAAAAAATGAGATATTTTTCTAACGAAATATTTTCTATTCGATTATTAAACATATTTTCAATCAAATAAATGAGTAAATAAAAGATCGAATGAATCAGTAAAAAGGAAATTACACAATAAACAAATAAAAAATCAAATAAATTTATATATGAGAAGAAAAATAAAAGTGAATAAAATAAGTGAACGGATAAGAAAATAAATGAATGAATAAATAAGGGAATTATTAAATGAAGGAATGTAAATGAAATAACTAATAAATGAATACGTAATTGATGTGAAAAAAAAAAAAAAACGATTGAATAAGTAACTGCAATGAACTATTTCGCTTTGCCCCATCTACTTTGGGCCGAATGCACTTGATTAACTATAAAAATAATTTGAAAATGAAATAATCTTAAAATTAAACAAATAAATACTGTAGTCTATATTAGTAGGTCTAAATTTATATTTAAAATTTTAATAACAAAAGCTTTGTCATTTAATAAAAACAAAAATAGCTATTGATATACATCAAAATATTACAATATGAATATCAATATTTGAAAATTGCTGGTTTCATCATATTCTTTGATTTTCAGAATTTTTTTTTTTAATGGAGTAGACTACATATAATACTACATAGTTAAAATATTACTAGATAGGTGACTCTAAAAGCGGAGTAAATATTTCACCATTTAAATGAAATACACCGCCAGCTCAGTCAATTCCAGCCGAGGATTTCAGTTTCGTGCTTATTAGCACTCATCAGCCCGGCATAGGAGTGACTGAGCTGGAGGTGGAAAATCTCTTAAGGAAACCAAGAGTGCCAAACAAACTGGTAGCTAATGCAGAATTAGCACTGACCGGACGAATGACCGAAGCAATGGTTCGGTTCAACTCGAATATTGAAGGCAAAGGCAGGTATATTCAGTAAGTTACCGCCCTATAGCCAGGGCTAAGGCAGATAGATATACATGAAATACACTCCTATGCCGGGCTGATGAATGCTAATAAGCACGAAACTGCAGTCCTCGACTGGAATTGACTGAGCTGGTGGTGTATTTCATGTATTTCTGCCTTAGCCCTGGCTATAGGGCGGTAACTTTACTGAATTTCACTATTTATTTTGCCCCACATTCCCATACTCCTAAGACATTCTGGATTAACGAAGACTGAGAACAATGTGACAAACAACAATGCTGTTTCGTAAATGTTCATTTTAATTTTTCGTAAGAGTGTTGCTAGAACAGGGCAATCCAAACTTAACATTGTTTCATACAGCATTTCACTTCTGTTATTTTATTAAGAGTCATTGTTTAAAAGATCTGCCATAATTTTGGGAACAAAAAGACGTGTGTAACGGTCCGTTCACTTACTGACGTGCGTCAGAAAAAGACATTGGCTAGAGCAAACGCGCGGTAGCTAAATACATAGAAAGTTGTAAGAGTGTTCCCATAGAACGAAATTTCATTTCAACGCTGTGATTTGGAATGGCAATGAATAACGTAGCGCAATCGCGGAGTTAACGCTTTATAAAGGCGCGTTAGGTATCGTTTGTTATTTTGCTATCGTGCGTTAGATTATGGACATACGGGAATGTTATTCAGGGGGATAACTTCCTAAAATTAATAATTGTGAGAAATGCATATTGGTGGTCGAAGTCAAATGCTTCTCTGAAGATTTTTGTGTCAGCTGAAGTCACGGCAAATTTAAACTCGCTGTTATTTCAGTGTTAGAAAATGGGACAAAAATGAAGAGTCAAAACCTGAAGTTTTGATACAAGCAATTAAAGCTCAAAAAGATGATTTATTATATGTGGTATAATATCTGATGTACAAATAAGTTTTAAAGGATTTTCAATAGATGGCGTCAGTGGTATTAAATCAAAACGGACAATGTCGCAACTAACTTCATTTTATAACATCATCGTTAGGCTTTCATTTTCAATAAGTGACATTTCGCTGAAGTGGAAACAACATACTTTTTGTGTGCTCTGAATATGTCAACTTTTGTGTCAACAGAACACAATTTGCGGGAAAGTTTACTTATCTGCTTCCATTTGAGAAAAAGTAATGCTGAAGGCAATCGAATGCAGCAAGAAGCGTACGGGGAACATGCTTCATCTCATCGGGTTCCACATGTCAGTTTTGGTATAGACGTTTCAGAAGTGGTGAATTTGATATCAATGACAAAGAGTACGATGAACAACCACAAAAGTTTGAAGATGACGAATTGGAGGCTATATTGAACGAAGACTAGTTCCAAACGACTTTACGGAACTCAACTGATGCGTTTGAGCCAAGCACTGCGGGAAAAATAGGAGAGACTGAAAAACGTAATTTCGTAACTTGATAACGCTCGGCGACATGCTGCGCCGCCGGTCAAAGCATATCTCGATACCCTGAAATGGGCTACACTACCCGCTATATAGCTCAGACCTTGCCCCTTCCGACTACTATTTGTTTTTGTCGATGACACATGCTCTTGAGGATCAGCACTTCTGCTTTTTAAAGAAGTCCAAAATCGGATTGATTCGTGGGTTGCATCAAAAGACGCATGGTTTTTTAGAGTAGGTGTCCGAAAATTGCCAGAAAGATGGGAAAAGGTAGTGGCCAATGATGGACAATGCTTTGAAAACTGAACATGAAACCATTTTTTTCACAATAAAGCGTCAAACTTGGAAAAAAAATCCTTTAAAACTTATTTGTTTTACTCACCAAATACTCACTACCTGTGCGACATAACACATCTAAGGTCCCTATATTTATTTATATAGCGACTTTAAATACTCCTACCAAATTGGTAGTGTCTGACAATATAGTATTACGTAACGTTAAAAGCGTATGAACTAGCGCATGGAACTGCCAAACAAAAAGTTGAAATCGAGTTTGTTTCTAGAAAACTTAACATATCTCGTTTTTAAACTAATTGAGCTCTAGCTAAACTCTCTGTTTTTGATGCTAACGTAGGTGGAAAAATAAAACCCAAAAAAAGAAATGAAGGAAAACATACAAAGCAAAAAATCTCTTAAAACTGAAATTTTTCAGCCATTTTTTAGTATGTGCATAGAGTTTTAAATGGCGTTTTGACGATCTGATAAAAATTGCACTTAAAAATGACTTCGTTCATTATATGAGGATTTCGCAAGTTAAAAGAAAGGAAAAAAAAAACAACTGTGAACTATCACCTCCAATCTTTATAAAACTGTTTACTTTTAAGGGTTATTTATTTTAAGGGTTAACAATTAAACTTTTAATGGGTATTCTTTTAAGCTACAAGGATTAAGCTTTTTCTGATAGCATTTGAAAAAGAATTACCCCGATTGTAAAAAAACTTGAAGAACATAAAGACTTTCACTCTTGAGAAGTACCTTTCGGAAATTGAGGAGGAAGTTATAAGGAGGAAGAAAAGATGAGCTAGGGATGAACTGTTAGATGCTATAGTTCTTTATAATTAAGGCTATGCAAAACCAAAAGTTTGAACAATCCTTTAAAAACTGACGCTACGAATAATTGGGCTATTATGATTGCTCATTAGAAATAATTCAAATTTGTCTGAAAACTGAGTTTTCAAACTAAGTTTAGTGCATGACTATAAATTTTTCGAAAGCAATTCTGAAATAAGATTTTCTTGAAGTGCAGGTAAAAACTTTAGTGATAGGAACAATAGTGAAGGAACAATTTTTCTTTGGGCAGATACATTTTTCTTAATGTTGGATTGTTCATAAATGAATTAGGGGCTGCATTTCATTTCGATGGAAACTTGTTTGAAGAAATATACACTTTTTACAAAATGTTTTGTTCCAAAAAGAAACTTTAATAGATTAAATAAACGATAGTAAGGGAAAAATATTAAAAGACAAGATTTAGACAATATGAGGTGAATAAATATTGAATGGTCAGCGTGGCGTACAGATGTAGACAGTAGTGTGAGCAATGTGTCCGTGACGGGGTTTGATCCACGGACTTTTGTGATGGTAACCCAGTGCTTTACCTTTAAACCAAAAGGACCTCAAGGACCGGGAGGCAAAGTTGGGTTATTTGCTATCTGAGTGTACTCCACACTCTCTAAGTGTACAATGGTTTTGAGGTAAAACCTCGGGTTACCATAACAACGGTCCGTCGGTCAAAACCCGCCCTGACACATCGCTCTCCTTGCTGTCTACATCCATAAGCTACACTCAGTATATCTTTGCATGCGAGATTCAAATTAAAAAATGGAAGTTTTATAGCCAAAAAATAAACTTTTTGTGCAGTATTAAATTATCTAAATTTGTTCCTTCTTTCTATTTTCCTGAATTATGTTTATTCTTCCTTTCACTAAATGTTGCAGTTGATGCGTAGCAAAAATTTTTCGAACATAAATCTATATTGCTGATTTATCAATAAGCGGTTTCAGTTTTTCAGCAAAATGTATTTTATGGGTCTTTTTACTGAAATATATTACTTAACGGTTTTAGTGGGGGGAAATCATGCAATAAATTTTGATTTTCAGTTCCATTTTGTCTTGTTTTGTTTTGTTAATTGCTTATTTTGATATTTAAGCTGTCTGCTGTCCATATTCAGTGCTTTTACTGAATGTCTTTACACCTAGAAACTCACACCTTTGAATTGAAAACGGGGTTCCTTGAAAACCCGAAACACGTGTATTCTATAATCTATTTGTTTGTGCTAAACAACGTTTGATACTTCCTGTTAGACTGTAGCAATTGCTTCTGTGATTCTGCGTACATGCTTTGACGTGTATGGTAGAAGTTTTAGAATAGGTGTGATGTTCATGCACCATCGAACCACTTTAGAAGGATTTAAGCTAGTAAAATTAATTTGTTTCTGTACCATTATTTTTTCTATTCACTTTTAAAAACCAAATCATTGTTTTCAAATTACCCTGTTTAAAAAAATGCACATTCTTATAGATACACATATTTAAACGGGAGTAATCGCTTCGAGACTATTCTTATTTTTGAGTAATGTTTTCTATAGCTGCCAAAAACATATATTTTTATCCCATAAGCCAAAGATAGGGCCGTAAAAAACTCCCACAAAAATTCTGAGTAACCGAATGAAATGATAGTTTAGACGGCAGCAGTAAAATATCGAACAAAAATGAATAATTTATGTTGCAGATGGAGAAAAATATGTTCCTGAAATGGATTTATTCATTTTACACCTCTTAAAATAAATAAAAATCTGTGTTGGGCCTTTTCATTGCCAAATTATTTTCTCACGTGCTAAGAACTGTACTTATGGAACAAAAGAACGTACGGATGTAAGGAAAATGTTTTTACTTTAATTTGATTTGCTTCTATTTTGGTTTCTACCAGACCGAAAATGTTTACGAGATATAAAGAAAGCTAAAAGGACCAATTAAATAAAATTTACGAAGCGGAATACTTCTTTAGATGTTCGTAAAGTCGCTGAAACTAAAAGAAATGTGCTTAAGTGTTTCGTGTTAGTTTTATTTCTTTTCAACAAAACAATTCATTCCGAAATCATGTAATAGACTTAAAATATTTATTAAAATGGATTTCTTATAATTGAGAAAAATCCAAAATGTAGAAGAATGTAAAAAGATAAAATTTTCCTAAGTGGGGAAAAATATTCCCTTCATCTGTTGTCTTTGCTTACTAAATTTACTGGTTATTACAATTAACTACAGGTACTTGGTTTAATTAATATATTGAAAATGGAGTCATTGAAAGTCTAACGGTTTCTAGAATCCTTGATCAAAATATTGGGAAGAAAAATACTGCCTAGGCAGCGTAACGAATAACGGTTTTTATTTTCACAATTTTATATTCGTTATTACTTTTCATTATTCAAAACTAACATTTTTGATAATTCCTCAGTACGCTGTTTCCGTTTAATAATTTGATAGTTGCTTTTTTTTTTTTTTGGAAAACCGTTTTTTATTATTAAATATTAAAGAACATTCACTCAGGTCGCCGAAAAAAGCTTTTTTGTTCTTTAGATAAAATATTTACAAGTTATTGTCAACGAGATCTTTAAAAGTTATTATTAGGACATACTTTTTTCCTAAGGAATTATGTATGCAAGCTCAAAAAAAAAAAAAAAAAAAAAAAAAAAAAAAAAAAAAAAAAAAAAAAAAAAACGTAAAGTGCACGTAAAACTCTCGATTATCCTCGGAATAGAATGGCACATTAACTACAATTAACTACAGATAAACGAAAACCGCGGAAAAACCGAATATTAGGTGGAAAGCGATACTTAGTGCATAGAATAACTAAAACATATTAATAACACTCACACATGCATTTAAATCATACCTAAAAACATTGCATTTACTAACCTTTAATATAAAAATGTATGTAAAATCTAAAAGCAAACAATATCACCATCATGAGTTTAAAAAAAAAAGTGAAAAGACCGATGGATAATCCGGCCACCGATAATCGGGAGTTTACTGTATTTAGTTGGTTCTATTTTCCATTTGTCCGATTTGTGTAAAAATGTCTCCTGAATGCAAACAATAAACTAAAAATGCAGAGAAAAGCAGCTTTTGCTCTTAAACCAAACTATTATACATAAACTAAATAATAACATTCTAAATAATGACACAACTCACTCTCATCATTTATATTTAAAATTAGTTTTAAATAGACGCTTTTTAAAATTTCAATTTAAACGAGCTGATGTGTGCATCACATGACTTCCTTTTACTCCAATTTAATGTCATTTTCTCATTATTGGCAGTTTTAATGTGATTCAATAGTTTACTCTCTAAATATCACCAACAGTGGCCAAATTAAAACCAGATTTAAAAAAATAAAATAAATAAATTTAAAAAAAAATGAAAAAAATCGCCAAATTTGTCGCCAAGTTGGCAAGAAAACTTGGCGACCAAAAGACTGGCGATATATCGCCAAGTGTCCGCCAAATTATAACACTACTTGAGTTTACATCGAAATTAACAATGATTTCCTCCCAAAAAGGGGTAAAAGACCTCTTTTGGAGCATTCGAATGCAACCAAAAAGGGAGGTGCACAACTAGACCCCACTAGGAGTCTATGTACCAAATTTCAACTTCCTAGAACATTCCGTTCTTTAGTTATGCGAAATAGATACCCACATATGCACATACGCACGTACGCACATACGCACATATGTGTACATACGAACATACATACGTACATACAGACGTCACGAGAAAACTCGTTGTAACTAACTCGGGAATTGTCAAAATGGATATTTCGCGTGTCTATACGTTCTTAGGCACTTATCCACGTGTGGGCGAGTCGAAGAAAAAAACTCAACATTTATTCAGGGATGAGCAAAATGGAAATTAAGGTCAATTTTTGAGTGAAAATTTTTTCGCGAATACAATACCTCCTTTTTTGTAAATGGAAGCAAAAATATTTTGCTCTCATTTTAGCATATAATAGGTAACGTTTAGATGATAAGAATTTCGGAAGTTTTGTTTTTTCAGAGTTTTTTATTTTTTTATTTTTATGGAATAAAAAACTAAGAGAATTATTCGCGTTTTTCTTTGAATTTTAAATATAGAAGTTTAACTAGTAGAATTTCGTTTTCATGATTCAAAAGAAAGTTTTTAGTCTATAGATAATAAAGTTAAACAATTATAAAGTTAGAATTATAGAAAGATCAAATTAAAATCAACATTTTTTTCGATAGCATTTGTATGAAAAAAATCTACCTGTTCGAAGATTCTATAAATTATTCAGTTTCTCCACTAAGAGCAGTGCTAAATCTTTTGTTCGGTTTAACTTCAGAAAAAAAAAGAAATGTAGTGTCATTGTAATAAAACTTAATGTTTATCATTTTTAGAAGAAAAAATATTTCTGTGAATGTTAGAATGGTTTAAACATACTTAAGACCAGCAGAGTAGAGTTATGTACAGACAGGTAAAAAAACTTACCGACATATTTTTTCATTTCATAAGCCGATTTCAAAACCTTTTATGATTTAAATAATAATTAATTTATTAATTAATATCTGATTTTTATAAAAGTTGTTTTTATGGGATCATAAAACAGCATTTATATTATTTACTTCTCTCTAAAAAAAGGAATAAAGAGAAAGCTGGAAAATTGGATTAAAACTCAACTAGAGCTTAACGTTCATTTTTTATGTTGTTGGTTCTTTACTTAAAATAAATAAAAGCAACTGAAGCAAAAATACAAAGCGGAAATCGAGCAACAAAAATCTAAGACTGAACTTAATTTCAAGTTACTGAAAAAAAAATGAGTAAGAGTTTTTTTTTTCTTTCTGTTACTAAAATATAAATTTTGTAAGAGTGAAGAAAACCATTATAGAAAAGTATAAAATTTAAAAATTGATGTCTGTGAGGGTTAAAACATATTTTAGGAAACATTGCTCTGAATTTGAAATCAGTATTGTGGGCAAAATTCTGCCATACTATTGTATAACTAAAAAATAATAATAATAATTTTTTTTCGAAAAATGTAGATTTTCAGCATAGTCAACAAACACCCAACAAAATGTACTTTTTCAGTTTCTGTATTTAGCATTCAGTTGCTTAAATAAAAGTTAAACATTTTCCCACTAATTTATCTACAAAGCAAAGTAAAAGATGCTCTATAATATATAAAGCTGAAAAAGAAATTATTTCAATAGTTGTTGAATGTTATAAAGTGTTTTTTACACTTAATAACACTTTTTTTAAAAGATAGGAGCTGTGTTCAATTGTTACATTGTTAACACCATTGTTACTAATGAGTTTCCCTTCGTTTAAAGGCATGCCGAGAAGTGACAATATTTTTTCGAACTACGAAAGTATTAATCAACTCAGCGCGGAAAAATATTGTTGGCCTATTTCGATTTTATTTCAAAAGAAGCGGAAAAAATATGATAAACGATCAAATTCACTGCAGTGCATGAGCCAATCAGGCTTCCTAAAAGTGGAACATGTAACTCATCTATCACCGGATTTTTTCTTGTTTCTAAATTTTGCCTGATTTTGCTTTGAATTCGAACAATTCAATAAAAAAATATCACACACATACGCGTTTTCTTGTTCTTTTGAAGAAATAAAGCAGGGCATGGTTGAATAATAGAGAGTATTTTATGCATGGTTGATTTAAATATTGTTAAAAAATATTGATTAAAATTGGAATAAACTAACAATTAATAGTTAATTAATTAAATTGATTATAGAATATTGCATTGTCATCGGGTCTGAGGTCGCGTGCCAAATTTCAAAAGAATCCGATCGCAAGAAGTGGGCAAAATTCGAGTTGAAAAATTCCGTTACAAGATATATACATACATACATACATACAGGTGAAGCTAGTAAAAGCGTGTTAAAAATAGCTAATTTTACTTAAAGTTGTGATACTATGAATTAGGATATAAAATAGTCTTGAACCAGATGTTAAATTTTATTTAGGTCTTATTTTTCATTGCAAATTAATATGGGTTTTGTTCCACACTGAGAGGTAGTCGCGTCATTAAAATTTTTCCCAGGAAGAGAGGTTGGGAGGGGAGGGGTATATAAGTGCGGAGTACATTGAAAAAAGACAAAAGTCATGTCCATTTATATATGTAGATACATCAATTTCTTGAAGCTTGACTTCCTTACGTGACGGGCATACTGGAATGGTATGTAGAAATTAAGTACTTGTGAAGTCCTAATAACGACTAGATGCATATGGAACTTTTTTAGCTAGTTAGCTAGTTAATCCTTTAAGAGAAATGAATGTATGTTTTTTTTAAATTAAATTAACTGGAACTGTTGTCGTATGCAATTGCTGATTAATCACAAGAAAAGCATTTGACGTTATGTCAGCTGTTATGCATCACCCTCAAATTTGTGGCACGTGTTCAATATACAGATAAATGCGGGAATAACATTACGCTAACGCTATTTGCACAAAATGAGCGCTCTCGCGATGCTTTTAATAATAAAATTATTTACCGTGAGAAAAGAAAGAAAAAAAAAACCACACACACACAGAAACACAAACACATACACGTAGATATATACATACACACACATACACGTCGATACACAAACACACACACATACACGTCGATACACACACATGCGTACAAACATAAATGAAATGCAACAATTGCATAATGTCATTTATTTAAACCAGTAAAAGTCTTCAATAGACGTATAAGAATACTAGTTTTAAGGAATCGTAGCAGACGATTTAGACGAAGTAGTTTGTCAACATAAGTAGGATATATCTCGAGTTGATGTTTTATGCAATTTTATTTCTCTCAAAAGCCATCCCGAATAATAATAGTCAGTTCGACTGTAGTTGGCTTCAGTCCATGCCGCGCAAAAACGTTTTTGAGAACTTATGTTCTGAAAAGTGTTCAACATTATACTACATCTTAAGGCTTGCCAAAAGGAAAAAGTAGCTGCTTTCCATCAATTTAAAAACTTTGTATTTTTGTTGTCTCTGGGCATTTTTTGAATATTTAATATTTTTGTTAGTTTCAAATAAAAGAGCAATCGCTGAAGAACATGGCCAAAAAAATAAAAAAGAGAAAACTGAACATTGTAATAAGTCACAGTATTTTCAAAACGTTTACAAGCTTTGTCTTAGGTTTTAATCACAAGGGTTATCATAAACTATACTTTCATGAATATTGTCAAAGTTAGGAAACAATCACTTGTTTTTCAATGTTTTCTTAATGTCTAGCTAAGTGGAACAATTTCAGTTAAAGATTTCAACATATGATTTGAAATGTTAATACTGTTTGAAATCCTAATATTACACATAATGCGTGTTCTTTTGTTTCAAAGTTTAACCTACATAGCATTTTGCAGCAGAAACATTTAAAACATGACATCAAAGGAACCGCTAAAATATCATGTAACTTAAAACTTCTAAAACTCGAAAAAATATCGTAGCAAATATTATGTTTGTCAGGTTTCCCTTAAAATTGTTATTTTCTTTTTCAAAAGCAAATGTAATTGGGTTTTGCTCTGAAAAGAACTGTTTGCTTGGCGAATTCAGCTACTCCGTCAAAGAAACAAAGATTAATTTTTATGGTTCTGGGTTCGTGTAAAATAGCTGTAATAAGTGTGCCTATCGCGAGAAAAAAGAAAAAAAAAGGAAAAAGAGGTTGATTTCTGCTGATGTCCAGGCTCATAAATAAGCAACAATTGCAACCATTAAGTCAGTTCAATCAGGTCGTTTTCAGTGAAAAAGGCTTTGAAATTGTTATTTATTTGTTTAATATATTTTTTTTTTTTCACAGAAACTACAAATAATACGAATCTGTTTTAGAACTTTAATGCTTTTCTGAGCTGAAATGGATAGCTGAAGTAACGACTGAATTGGAGATACGTGATTTACTAAAGATATTTTTCGAAACTTATGCTTAAAACTGAACAGCTGTTTTCTTTTTTACAAGCAATGTTTGAGTTAAATTATTTTTAGTTGATAATTGAGTGATTTACGTTATACAAGACGCAATACAAGAAGATAAAATCCATGAATGACAATCATGTTGTCTACGATTTAAATCAATTAATTTATTTTTTTAATTTTAAGCACAATATGCTAATTTTTTAGAATATATTGATTTAAATAATCTTCAACTTAAAATCAGGAAATAATCCTCCTGAAAATTCTAAATTTCAATAGTTCTGATCTTCTCCAAGTCATTACAATCTTTCTTCCTTATTTAAAATTTTTGTCCTTAGAGTTACTCCTTATTTGCATATTTTGTCTGTTAAAAAAGTATCGCTTCTTACTCAATCTTAAAATTAAAATTTTTAGTCAGTAGCTTGTGACATTTTTTAAAAATCATGTCTAGCTTTTCCAGGAATTATTCTTAATGAAAACAATCAGGAAATTTTAAGGTTCTATGCTTAAGGGGGTTGCGAAGATAAATATTGGCAAATGAGGCTAGCTGCCAAATTATGTATTTATATAAATAAAAAAAGAAGCTTAAAAGTAAATATTGCTTTAACTATCAATTCTTAGAAAATAAAAGTCTTATATATAAATTAAATAGGGAAATGAGGGCCCATGTGAGAATTGTACGTTTGATTGGGATAACTTCAATCAAAATATATTGGGAAATTCTCAAGTAATGGCAGTACCAGTTCTGCATCTTGGTCAAACTTTTAGAGCTATGGGCAATTTTATGTTTCTGTGATGGCAACTTCTTCGTTTTAGCAAGTGTTGTATATAATTTTATCAGTACTCTTCGAGTGAAAACATATTTCAAACTAACTAATAAGCAAAACTTTATTTATTACAAATCATTATACAAACATTCAAGTAAATTTATGGCAATTTTTATTTTTTTAAATTAAATTAAGGGAACCGGGACGTTTTATACGTTCAAAAAAATCGATTTTTCAATTTTAGCTGCATAAAATAAGGGACACTTCCCTGATTCCAAAAATGTATATATTGTGTGGGTATCAAATTCCGAAAGCTAATTAATTTACTACTTAAAATGTAAAAAAAAAGCCTCGCCCCTTTTAAAGGGACAGTATCTAGATTGAATGTTGACAAACCACTGTTTTCTTTCATCAAATATTTCATGATTCACAGTTACTTTTACTCTTCTTTTCTATTTACATAACTGAAACTTAGAAAATGCCTTGTTGTAAGCAGTTTGGGAAGCATTTTGCATGCTTACCAGCATTTTCAAGGTCAACACGTTTTCCCGTTTTTCAGAAAAGACATTGTTTAAAACTTTAGGTACGCTTGATAAAATTCATATCAATGTATGATTATGAAACTTTGTATTATAGCATATACAAGCATTTTGCTTGTGTTAAACATATTTTTACTTTTGTTTAGGTTTTATTGTATTTTTATGAGGCTAATTTTAGTGAAAAATATCGTACTTTTTTGGGATTTTATGAAATACTATATTTTAACATTTTTTGTGGTTTTTTAATTTGAAGTTGATTGAAAAATATTAGGCTCACTGTAATTTGTGAGCTTTTGCCTGTAAAGTATTGAAGTTTAGAGTGATTTAATTCAGAATTGTATTTGCTAAGCGTACCTATTTGCAGTCATAAATTTTCAAATTATCGTGCAACTATATATTTTCTATTTACTATTCAGAAATATATTCTTTAAGGAAAAAAAAATATTTTTACTGGCTTATGATGAGAAGATTACGTTCTTTCTATACACAATAGTTTATAAGTCACACTTGATTTTAAAACGAATGAACACCTCTTGATTTGCAACTAAAAATTTGACTCTTTTCGTTGCCGAGAACGTCCCTGTTCCCTTGAGAATTTTTTTTTACAAGTTAATCCATTGGTAGATGTTGGGGCACTTGCGAATACAACATCTAGAGACGCATGTAAACACTGAACAGTTCCCATATCCTCTGCGTAATATTAATGTTAGTGTTGTCTATTATAAAGTAAAAAGATGTGTAAATATTTGTCATTATGTTTTTTGAATTATCAGTTCATAAATTCATTAATTATTATTATTATTATTATTATTATTAAATATGTATTTATTATTTTTATTATTATTACTTAAAAAAAGCTAAAAAAGCTTTTTGTTGCTAAATAGTTATTCAACAATTTAGTGTTATATTATGTTAACAGGAAATCTTTACTAATAATAAAGCTGAATGTCCCTCTGTCTGTCCGGATCTCTGCCTGTCAGAATCTCTGTGACGCGCATAGCGCCTAGATCGTTCGGCCGATTTTCATGAAATTTGGCACAAAGTTAGTTTGTACCATGGGGGTGTGCACCTTGAAGCGATTTTTGGAACATTCGATGTGGTTCTTTTTCCAATCCAATTTTAAAAACAAAAATATCATAAGATGGACGGGTAAATTACGAAATTATCATAACGTGGAACCGTAACATGGGTACAAGCCAATTGCCGAGAAAATTCACCATACATTTTTTGTAAATATACAGACGAACCAAAAGACCTTTTAATTTTCTACTACGGGCAAAGCCGAGCGGGTACCACTAGTAAATAAATAAAACAAATTCATTTAATTAAAAAAACTGAAGGTTGAAATCATTTTTTGCATTTATTAATCCTGTTTATTTGTTCCCCCAACGCAGACAATTGGAGACTAAATAAAATGAGAGTAAAATGAGAAGTAACAATGTCAAACAGTACAAATTACAGTGTGACACTACAGACACGCGTTTCGGGGTTACAGAGAACCCTTTTTCAATGCAAAATAGTGACACAAGTAAATAATTTTTTTTCTTAAATCTCCGAAATTCCATGATACAAAGAAAAGACTACTCAATCATGGGGACATTTTTGGGCTGAGAAATTGCTAATATTTTTAGAAAAATAAAGAAATGGAAAAAAGTTCACATGTGCCCCTTATATATATTTCAAATGAAAAGAAAAACTTGCAACTTTAAAAGCAAATTGTACAATGAATGCTGTAATTATATGTATAAGCGGCAAATATATACTATTTCACTAGAAAAGAGTAAATAAAAATGGGCACACTGTATGATGTAAAGATTCCAGCCCAATATATAAATAGAAGTTGAACTTATGTTTTTTTAAAAACATGATTCAATTTCTGTGCATTATTGAAATCTAGTTTTAGCATAGAAAATCTAATTTAAATTAAAAAAAACTTTGTTTATTTTTTCTTAAATAACGTTAGCTTAATTTGCTTCTTTAATATTTTTTCTGTGCTACTGTAATATACTACTCTCATGTAATACTGTTCTATATACATTAAATTTAATTTGAATCATATGCATTTGCAATAAAATTGGGTTTGAACCACATTATGAAAGAATTTTGGAAAGTAATATTTAAAATGTAATATTTTGGTTTGAATTTCAAGTTTAGTTAGATTTATAACTGCAAATTATTTAATGCTTGAAAATTTAAAAGAGTTTTGAAAACAATTTTAAAACATTCACTTCTGATTTCTTTTTTGGCTGAAAAAAACATGGTTTTTCTACACAGTAATAAAATTAATCTTTACAAATACATTTGCAATTAACGGAAATATCAAACATTTTATAATACATAATTTTGGTTTGTTTGTGATTTGCTGATCCATTTAAACCCAACCATATAATACCGTCATTTTCGTACAAGTTTTAAAAATAGTAGCTCAAGAGAAAACAGAGCCTTAAGTTGAGGACGTTCTGTTACGTATGAATTGAGAACACTCATTTAAAACTAGAGAAGGTATTGAACAGGATCCTTTGATCTTCTTATTTCTCTTTACTTTGGATTTCTTCGAACTGTATTTCTTTCGTTTGATGAGAAAACAGTAGCGTCTTTAAACTCTTGATTTCATGTTGTATTAAAAAATTTAGTGTTGAATTTAGCTAAAACTCCTGATCATTATTGAACTTTAAGGATACCTTTCACTTGCTTATTTTTCCCTACAAAATCTTTTGAATACTTTTGAAAAGGAAAAATTTAGCAAGTCCAAACCAGCAGCTGTGTTCTTTTTTGACAACTTATAGCATTTTTGAAGTAGCTAAACAGTTCACGACAGATATCCAGCGTAATACCTTATGCGTAGTATCAGTAAACATATATTCCAAATTAAAATTATTTATGGTTTCAATACGGTTTTTATAAACGTAATTTCTGGCATTTTAGTTGTTAATAACAAGTAAAAATGTTGTGTCTGTTTTTATATGCTTAATAATTTTTCAAGAAATCTGGAATATTTTTTTCACTTTAACAGGTTTAACTTGACTTTATTAATAATTATTATTTTGCGGTAATGAAAAAACACTGCTTATTAAAATTACATATTTCATTTAAAGTTCCTAATCAGGTTGAGAATATTTGATGTAATAGCATCGTTATTGGAACAGAAATTTAAATATCTATCATTTATATTATATTCTTTCAGTGATAAAGTTTTTGATTAGACTTTACAGATGCAGGTCTATCTGTTTTATCTAAAACTATGACAAAGTTTATCTTAAATTCATTTATTGCTTTATGAGTTCCTTGTTGAAGACAAATTTTATTATTTTTCTTTTATTTACCCTTTTTTCTATCTTGCATTCAATCATCAGCTCCATTTTGAAATGACCTTCCTAATCCGCACATTCTTTTAATTATGATTTTACTATGAAAATATCAAATTAATCTTATATTAAATATTCACAAAGGGAAAACAAAAATATGAAAATATTTATCTTGGGAACAAAATTAATGACCAATTAAACATTTTATTTCATTTCGTATTCTTGAAAAAGTAGTGTAGTCATTAAATAAATTAATTGTAATGGTGAAAAAGAATTTTTGCATATTTTTATTCACCGAGAGGGACCTTACACAATTTAAAAAACCATTTCAAGCAATTTGATGTTATAGAAACTTTGCTTTTCTAATTGCATGATCTTTAACTGCTAGAAAGTACCTGATGCTATTCACAGAAAAACGTGTTTCTCGCATAAATTTTGTATTTTACCGCATTTTTTCTCCTAATATAGCCGTTGTACAGTTTATAAAAGTTTTTTTCTAGTTGCTCACGAATAATTCACTTTATTTTTAAGTCTCCGTGCATATTTCGGATTCATTCAGATATGAAATTAAAACTTTTCATCGAAGATTCCATCATATATCTTCAAAAAC
The DNA here is from genome assembly GCF_026930045.1 of Uloborus diversus. NCBI lineage: Eukaryota > Metazoa > Arthropoda > Arachnida > Araneae > Uloboridae > Uloborus > Uloborus diversus. The sequence goes on along the minus strand of NC_072734.1, from coordinate 154,904,998 downwards.
ATGAATGGAAATTCTTCATATTTTAGTACTACTTCATGAATTCTCTGGTCAAGAATTATGTTTCATTTTTTAACAAAGCTTCATCTAAAATTTTGCATTTGTCAGCAAACTTAGTTCCTATAATACTGTTAGGTTTAAAAAGTTTTTCCTCCTTAGAGCTGTTGTAGGGTATGCAATTGTCACTTTTGGGACGATTAGACAAAAGTTTTGCTATGCACAAATTATTTACTGATTTAAGTTAAATATTTTACCGCTTAATAAAAGTGTTTAACAAGTGTTTTAAGCAAAATAATTTCTCCAGTATCTTTTTAAATTGATTTTTTCAAGTGAAGTATTCTGTCTCACTCACTTTTGAACACCAGTTTAGACTAATTTCTAGGAAGAAATCCTACAAATGTATTTTTTAAATATATGTTTTTCTTTATTTTTAATTAGTTTTTTTACAGTATTAGTTTTGAAAAAAAAATATTACGTTGTTACGCGTACGATGCAACTTCAAACTTTCTTTAAATGACGACACAATTCTTGAGAAAAACGCAGGAGGTTTATTTACGACTATGTACAAGAAATATCGTTAACAACTGCTAAATTAACCATAGCAATTAGGAAAATATCAATTAATACCGTAAACTCAACGTTCACACCCGTATTTACATCAAAATACGCAAAAACACAGCGCAGAGGCTAATACACACAATAACAGAGCTAACGGCTCAGACGAAAATCAGACACTTTAAAAAGCAAAACTGACTCTCCCATTCAAATGCCACGCGGCTTTTATACAGCTTTGGAAAGTTCGACAAAATCCTACAACTTTCTCATATTTTCTTTTTATTCCATTCACAAATCTCACCATTCAGAAATCGGGGACCGTATACTTAAATCGAATGTTAGGGGGTTGTATGTACATTACAAGAAGCTGTTTACAGGCTACGTTACTAAGATAATTTTAGATGAAAAATAATGGAATAAACGCCTAATTTAGCCAGGTTACAACGAATCAATCACAATAATAATTACTATTTACAGAATTTGTTACAAGGTCATTCCACGGAAAATCCGACAGTTTGTACTGTACGTGAAAATTCTATATTTCATTTGAAAAATGTAAAAATGATTGAAAAATGTAATAACAACAACACAATAAATAAATAAATGATTTTTTTTCCTAAAAAATCAGACATACAAGAGTGATTTTCCTTAGGCGAAAAAAATGTTTTTTACACAATTCGAATAGCACTTTTACATGAAACATGGAGTTGACAAACGTATGACATTGAGAGTTTGCTCATTTCGTAAAAACTTTGCTTTGGCACATACTCGTCCCTTCATTTTTCAACCTTCGTGCATTTTTCGTATTTATTCAGGTATGAAACTAAAACTTTCATCTTAAATATTCCATTATGCATCTGTAAAAGATGACGGGTAATTCTTCATATTTTAAAACTAGTCCAAGGATTCTCTGATCAAGAATTAAATCTCAATCTTGAACAGAGCTTCGTTCAAACCTCTGCATTTATCAAAATTATTTTCTCTTATATTTTCCTCCATGTTTTCCGAGAAGAAACTCAAACTTAATTTCGTGTTAAAATATGATTTAAGAATGAAACTGAGTGAAATTTTTGTTCCTGACGTTTACTTTTGCATCAAGAAGGAAAGTCGAGACTAGTTTGAGAAATAAATGTTTAAACACGCATCTTTCTGCTGCGATATATTCACAGTTAAATCGTCATACTTCATCTTCCTTGTTCTTAATAAAATTCTGTTTGAATGCATTTATGCTAGTAAATTTTAAAGTTCTTTCGAGTAAAAAAGTGTTTTTGAGTTGATAAACTGAAATGCTAAACTGAATGTTCAAATACAATGGTTTATCATTGTTTACACTTTTTGCAAATGCAAATATGAGCTGCGCAAGATCAAAGCTGTTTCTGCACAGCCAATGGAAAAAGGGCTATCAAGCAAAGTTTTATCCTTTGTTTTTTAGTTAAGCTAGATACAGTCAACCCTCGTTTATCGCGTTTAATCCGTTCCAGACTTCAACGCAATAAGTGAATTTCGCGATGTAGTATGACTTATATATTAATCGGATATTTTCTTAAAGCTTATTTACAACCTTTTTTAATGACATATTTTCTTAAAACATAATTAAATCCTTTTTTAATGAAATATTTTCTTAAAAACTTATTTAAGATAGGCTTGCCAGACGTCCCGGTTTGACCGGGACAATCCCGGTTTTCAGACAAAATCTCAGTGTCCCGGTCGGTTCACTCCACGTCCCGGAAAAGCAAAATTTGATTACAAATGACCAAAGAGGTCTAAAAATAATTAACTGTGAAGGATTATTTAGGATAATTATTTTATCATTTGTAACATTGACCTCTAAAATTAATACCGGATTAGTTTGTGAGGATTTTTGTAACAAGCTTAAATCCAAAAAAGTCCTATAAAAGGAAAAGTATAGTTCAATTTTTTTATTTTTCATTCTAAGTGTTTTTTTCTAATTAAAATAAATTTTTGAATATTTACATCTAAGAAGTGAAATGTTCAAATTTTATCTGCTTATGTGATTTTTTATTACCCCTGTTAAGGTTCATAATTATTAACCATTTATTCATAACCTTAAGAATAAACTGCCCTATAAAACACTCCAAAAATTATCCGCAGGTGTGTACCTTTTGAATACTAGCGACTGTGGTGAGGGGGGTGGACATCCCTGTGTCCCGGTTGCACATTTCGGAAATCTGGGAAGCCTAATTTAAGACCTTTTTTAATGAAATATTTTTTCATTATTAGAGCCCTGCAGTCATGCAACAACATCTTTTATTTCCACTGCTCTGTTATGTTACAAAAAATATGAGAAAATAAGATGTTATAAATGTAATTGTTGTTTTGTGCATTAAACTAAGCACACACACTACCAAATACCTTTGAAAATCGTGCAACTTGTTCAATGATGAAATAAGTGAAAATAAGTGATAGTATGGACCTCAACCCTCCTTTGGAAAATTCTTATTGATAGCAATGCTTATTTTCTTAAAAGTAAGTAGTTAAAAATCATTTACAAATTTCATTTATCCGCTTGTAATTGTACAATGATATTTACAATCTCCAGTAAGTGTTTAATTGTTGAAAGCAGTAACAATTCCTAACACTTTTGAATTTAAAACCAACCCCCATCTGAACTGGTTCTACTATAGTTCAGAAGAACTGAACTTACTTAAAAGCAATATTTTGTATCATTCTGAATAAAAGTGTTAACGAGAGCCCATTTGAAAAAGTTAACAAATAAATTTGAACTACTTCATTGCTGTGTCGGACAAAAACCACTACCTACCTTTATAATCACTTTTACAAATACCAAATTGCTGTTTAATGGTTAAAAACTGGCGTATTTTCTCAAAATTTATTTCTTTTTAAGGAACATGTAAAATTGAATTTATTATGTCTGCCTGAAGCGAGCCGCAGTAACTTCAAAATACTGTAATTTATCATTTAATATCATCTGAAGGCACGAAAAACTGAACAAAGAATAATATTTACGAAGTTTAACTTCCTTTGTCTGAAATCATATTTTTTCGCTCAAGTTAAACGAAGAATAAATTTCGTATCTTTGTTACCAGAGTAAATTTTCCTCTCATGTCTGCAGGCGAAAAAACAGTTCATAGAGATTGCATCAGAAGAAAAAAAAAAGGAGAAACGAGGAAGTTTCCCGAACTAAAGTGAAAAAAAATATAAAAACTTGGGAAAAATGTATATTCGCTAGAAATCTATTTCATGGCCATGCACCAATTGCTTCGGAAACAAATCGACTCCGAATCGAACTCATTTCTCGAACAATGTTTTCCGTGTTTCTATATTCGAATGTATAAAGAAATCCTGTTTTAGAACACATGATTGTTCTCGTTCTTCCGAAATATGAATGGAGCTCATTATTTTTCTGATTTCTTTTTTTTTTCTATCCAGGGAATGTACAACAAATCCTCTAAAGCCATTTTGTTGTTCTCCCCGTTTTGGTTACGTCCCACGGTCACTTTATTCGTTTAAGTACGCAAATATTTTGCTGTATTAATATGTACTTAACCTGTTTTTCCCTAAAAGTTTCAAAAAGTAAATAAATAAATAAATTGAAGAAAGATTACTATTTGGGAAAAAAAGGGTAAAATCTTAAAAAATGATCAATTCAAGATGGTTTTCCGTAAAAACGCCAAAATAAAAACCGAATAAAGGTTTTGTATTAATCGTTTTGGCTTGTTTGGATTAATTTTTATGCTAGTTTTCATTTGTTTTGCTTTTCTATAATTTCGATTATATTTTTGACTCCTATGAAACATCTTTTTTTTTTTTTGGTTTGCAATCTTAAAGTTACTACCAACTTACACATACATACCGTCGAGTATTTTTAATGTTTCACTTAAGGTCTTCTTAGTGATTTTCATGCTGTTTTTAATGAGACCATAACTGATATAGTAGCAAAATGCGTTTTCATAATTTACTAGTTTTTAACTTAACACAGCGTTCAGTCGCAGCAATTGCATACATGTACTTTAATTAGTTCGATGATGTCATAGACACTATAAATACGATTCAGAAACTTTCCAGGAAAATAATAGGCAGCTAATGTTCCCCATTTCTGCCAGTAACATATCTTTCAAAAATCAGGAATGTTTTCCGCTTAAAGTCAGTAACCTTTCTGAAATTTTCCTTGAACCTTTCTGAAGAAGTGGGAAACCTCCCCTGTTAAACCCAATCATATCTTGAAAATCTTCTCAGAACCTTCCTGATTTCCAAGAAAGCTCCAGAAGCGTTAGAGCAGAAGTTGAACCATGGCAAAGTTATACGAGAATTTCAGGTAAGAGCTAAGCAACTTTGAAAGCAATTCCTGCTTCGCAAAAGCTGCAGCTATCAAGTGACTTACTCGCTTCCATTCGGGGCATAGTCACATTGGACTGACCGTAATTTAGACACACGCAGTGTGTCAGCCAAGTTCGGAAATCAGGCGACGCATCTGCCAGTGTGTATTTTACACGAACCATTTCAAGCTACTTTTGACCCCCCTCATTTCTCAAAAACTATTAGACCTGCCTTCTTGAAATTCTCGTTGTCTAATAAGGCTACCTAGAAGACTTAAAATCCTAAATTTCATGACTATACCTCTTATAGTTATGAATAATTAAGATCTGAAAAGTGTCATTTTTTACACTGACTGACTGACTCACTCACTCACTCACTCACTCATCAAAATGTTTACGAACTTCCAAGTGTCTCACATGCTTGAAATTCGGCTTAGAGATAGATTTTCATACATATGTAAAGGGAAAAATCTAAAAAGTCAAAAAACTGCATTAAAATAGTAAAAAACTACGCTATTTTTTTATATTTTACTTTTTTGCTATTGGATTTAAATCTTGGCAAGTTTGAAAAAAAAAAAAATAGTGATGACTAAAACTTGCCGCAAGTTTAAAATCCATTTTCAAAGAATGTAAAATATTGTTTCCTAAATGAATTGAAGAACATGGGAAAATCCAACATCTATGAAGAACTGCTAAGGAACTTGGTAACCGTTTAGATCTAAACTTTTTTTGTCTGTGACACCGTCTACCCCGAACCTCATTTCGACCGAACTTGGTTTCCTTTTCACATTTATGTTTTGTTGATATTAAACTTAAGTCAATGCACTTAATAAACAAGCTAATTCAATCTTTCAACTGGTAACTAAAAATATTTTTCACAACAGTGAAAATTCTGCATTCGTGTAACTTGCAGCAATTCAGGAAACTTTTTCGCGAATATACTTGATTTTACTGGGAAATAGGTAAAAACTTATGAAATTCCGAAACGTTCCACGGATATAACTAGTACATTTCGGATGTTTTCTACTGTGGACAAAACAAATTTGCATCTCCAATAAACTATAGGGCGCGCTGCAGCCACTGTCTAATGGCGGACGAAAAAAGTAAAACAAACAAATGCCGCAACTTAAAACTTGCTTTGAAGCGTAGTGAATGACAGTAATTTTTTATCGTGTTTGTAGGAAGCTTTCTTTTCTTTTCTTCTAAAATCATATTACACCACAAACTGTCTAAAGACTAATTTACCACAAAGAAAAGACGTGGAATGGAATGTTTTAGCTTTCTCGACAGTATTGTTAATCACCGCAAGGTAGCGTATTCAATCTCTGGAGTTGCGAATACCACACGGCAAATATGTACATTTATTTATGGGCTATCTATTCTGAACTCAGCTGTTATTAACGCATTATTTGTGTCATTGTGATTAGGGTGATCCACCGTCACGTGTGTGACAGTTTGGACAAAATTTTCCTTACAGTTATATATAAATACAAATTAGTTATGACTGGAAGTTAAAAGTTTGTTGACCAAGTGAAAGTACTTGCCTCGTGTGAAGATAGAAGAAGTGTTAAGATAAACACTTTTTCGAATTTCTTTTTTAATTGATATTTTTTAAATGAAGTTTACCTGTCACCTGTAGGACACGCTTTTGGAAACCTGCTTTAGAGTTCTTTATTCTAGCACTAGTTGTACCCGCACGGCTTTGCCCGTAATAGAAAAATTAAAAGGTCTTTTGGTTCGCCTGTATATTTACAAATAATGTATGGTGAATTTTCTCGCCAATTGGCTTGCACTCATGTTACGGGTCCACGTTATGATAATTTCGTAATATACTCGTCCATCTTATAATAATGTTGTTCTTAAAATTGGAATAGAAAAAGAACCACGCGAATTTTCGAAAAATCGCTTCGAGGTGCACACCCCATGCAACAAACTAACTTTGTGCCAAATTTCGTTAAAATCGGCCGAACGATCTAGGCGCTATGGGCGTCATAGAGATCCTGACAGACAGACAGAGATCCGGACAGAGAGAGATCCTGACAGACAGAGATACTTTCCGCTTTATTATTAGTAAAGATAAAGAATATATCCTTCGAATCTGTTGTTGAAAATCTGTTAAATTTTGCTTTCCTACTAATTTATTTTTATTTTTTTAGTGTTAATTCTATACATTTCAAAACGATACAAATAGAATGCCATTCCAAAGAAAATCAGACATTTTTCCCTGCACGTGACAACTCTATATTTCCTGTCAAAAGTAGTACTGAGAAAATGTAATAAACAAAAATTTTTTCTCTTAAGAAACAACACATATACACGTGCGATACCTTAGGCAAAAAATTTTGCCTTTTACATGTTTTGCAATTAAATATAGATATGTTACGTGCAGAAAAAAATGTCTGCTTTTTCGTGGAATGGGAGAATCTGGAATCGTAATAACCAACGGTTTTTGTTACAACGGAAAATTCTACTTGCTATCACTATCCGTTATGAGCAAATATAAGTCAAAATAAGAGGAATAAATAAATGCTTCAAAATAAAACTTACGTTGATTTACGGTATGGATCAAATATTAGTCTGAAGCATCACATCGTTCACGTTTAATAATGATACGGTTCTATACACTCTCGTTAAATAAATTTTTGTTCTTTATATCAATTGTGTAATTTTGTCCAAACTGAAAACATTTTTTGTTTGTATTCCCTTCACCTCTCGGACACTTCAATTCCTTTTTAAAACTTTTTTTTCTTCAGTTTTAAAGTTAAAACATTTTTCACTTGGAATTAAAGGGTAATTTTAACCCTAAATAAATCCACAAGCAGCCGGCCGACTTGCTTGACAAACTTGATTGGGAAAAAAACTTTGAATGTACACAATGCATACAAATAAGTTCTTTGATTAGTTTAATTTCAAGTTACTTTATATCAATTCAAAGGTATTTAATAGTACCCTCTATTTGGAAAACGCAATCCTTTTATCAGAAATACCAATAAAACTTTTTAAAAATGTTTGCATAATTTGTACATATAGAGTAAAAAAAGTAGTAATAAAAAACAATAAAATACGCTTTTAAACTTCTTTTAGGTATTAGGTACGAAGTCAGGTAACTTACAGATATCTTATAAGGTGACGTTTTATACAGAATATTTAGTAAATAAATTCTTGAACTAAATGCAGAATAGTGAAGAAAATATGTGATTGAATTAAAAAATGTAATGTATTTAAGCACTATAACGCATAAAAAAGCAATAAATATTTATAAAACATATTATTACTGATGGATAACGTATTTACGAGCCGTAAAAGCAACCAAAAACAATATTTGATGCATGAAAACATATATTTTACGCTTTCCGTCTGTTTAATATATTTTCAGTTCTCTCTATTTTATATTCAATATTAATATTAATAACTTTGAATTCGAACTTCTCAAACTGAGTAACTACTTTTAAATACTTTAACACAGTAAATGTTAATAACGAAAGTTAAATTTAAAAGGACAATAGTTGAGAAAAGGCAAGAGTTTTGTAAAATTGAGTATTTCATGAATGTATTGATTACTTGGGTAAAAATAATTAATCTCTCTGAAATCAGGCACGTCTAGAAAATATTCCCCAATAAACTATGTTCCCAGTAGAATTCTTTCACAAAGTGATTTAAAGATTTGGAGAAAGAAAGTAGTATCCGAACTATAACGTTGTTGAGTTTTGCTTTCACGATATTATACCTGAATTAAAGATAACATCACCTTTTACTGTTAATTTAGAGTATGGCTTCTGTGACTAAAAATGTCAAACCTGAAGAAGATGGCAAAAATAATACATAAAATATTTCTGCAATTTCTTTTAAATATCGTCAACACTTTCCCTTTACATGACAATACGTTACTCATTAAAATTTTTTTTCTCCATTAATTGTAAAAGTAGCTGGTAGTAAACGTTGCATCGTTTCATTAAGTATATTATGTGTTATGTAGCAAATATGTGAGTGACATGTTAAACATTTGTAACTTGAAAACCGTTAAATATTATAAATGGGCAATTCCACGGGTAACTGGCTAACATTTTTGAAGTAAAACAATACTGGTTTTGTATTATTCAACGCAAAATATATATTGTCAAAACAATCTTTTCTAGTGAAATATTGTATTTTTTACGCTAAATTCAATGGTACAATTAAATTCCAAAAATACATTTTGGACGAATTAAAAGAAAAATGTTAACAGTATGATAACTGACGGACACACTTGTTTTTAAAATATCAGTCTCAGTGTTACCATATTTTTAATAAATATTTAAAAATCATCCAAATTGTGTTTTGAAAATTCAATTATACCATTAAACTCAGCTTAAAAAATACAATATTTCAGGGCAAAAGATTGTTTGCACAACGTATATTTTGCTTTGAATGTTATAAAATACGCATTGCATTGCTTCAAAAATGTATGTCAGTTATCCGTGCAATTGTCCAAATATTAACGTTGCAAAACGTTACAAGTTACTTGTAAGATGCAGCGTCTTTAAAATTAAAACAGTATACATGCTACAAAGGGTAAAAGCAATGTTATTTTCTGCATGAGAAGTAGTTTCGTTCCTTATCAAACGTTTATGTATTTATATTGTTAAATGCAATTGTTTATTTATTTTTATTAATTCACTATATTATATACTAGCGGTACCCGCACGGCTTTTCCCGTAGTTGAAAATTAAAAGGTTATTCGGTTCGCCTGTCTATTTACAAATAATGGATGACGAATTTCTCGCCAATTGGCTATGTTCATTCGCTCTCCCATTCCACGTCATGATAATTTCGTAATTTACTCGTCCATCTTATGATAATTTTGCTCTGGAAAATGTTCTTAAAATTGAAATAAAAAAAGAACAAAATCGAATTTTCGAAAAAAAAAGGTTCAAGGTGCACACACCCATGCTACAAACTAACTTTGTGCCAAATTTCATAAAAATCGGTAGAACGGTCTAGGCGCTATGCGCGTCAGAGATATCCTAAAGACATTCTACATACATCCAGACAGAGAGACTTTCCGCTTTATTATTAGTAAAGATAAAGATAAAGATATTGTTAAATGCATTTGTTTGTTTATTTCTATTAATTCACCATATTATAAAGTAGAAAAGCGAGTTTCATCGTTGATGACGTCAGGAGCGTTACTCTGTCATTGGCTATAACAGATATGAGTATAGTTTTTATTTATTTATGGGAACGGGCAGACAGCTAAAACTTTCCAAGTATTCTTGAACATTCGTATACTGTTAATCTGCTTCCAAGCAAAAGGGGTGTATACTATCATTTTTTTTTTCATAAAGCACTTCTTAAGTGCTCGTTGACAAAACTTAGAATCTATACATGTAACTCACATATGTGGCTAATAAGATCATTTTATTTAGACGTAAGACGGTAATTGAAGGAATATTTACTACAACTCTGAATTAAACGATAGGACCGAGGTTATTAAATTATGTAATTCTTTCTACGGCAGAATTTAAGTACTTAAGTACTTTTATTGGGAATATGAGGTGGAGTTTGGTAAGATGTTTAAACGAAGTACATTTTAGGGATATGAATAGGATTTTTTTCGAATAATGAAAGAACTGCGACACAGGATTTTCAAATACTTAATAATAATATTATTTATTTTGTACACCTTAGAAATTATTGCAAATGGGTCAAATAAATCCTTATTTCATGGAGTTATTTTTTCTAACGTGAGTCATGCGATAGGATTTATGCAACTCCAACATTGTATATATTTTCTGCGCACTTCGCAAAATTTAGAAAATAAAGTAGGAAACTTTCCAACCTTTTGTACTATTTGTTTTCATAAATACGACTGAAGCAGTACCGTAAGTAATCTATACACATACGTAATAAGCCTTTTATGTAAGCATTACAAACGGTTGAATTTGAAAGTACAGTTCTTCTGTGGTGCAAGAAACCCCACCTCACCATTTAATGGTAAGTTCATTTTCTTAAATATTCTTTACAATTATTTTTTTTTAAAAAAATCATGTTTATTACTTTTCTTTTTAAAGAGACAAAGAACATAATTTCCAAACTACTTGCACATGCATATAATGTTACTTTCTCTTGTTTGCCTTGAACGAATAAAATCGGAATTGAAACTTACATTTTATTATTTTCTAAGACATCAAATAAAAAATCGATAATGTTAATTACAAAAAATTAAAATAATAATGAAAATTCGTGACCATTTTGAAAAATAAAGAGCATTGAATGCAATGTCCTAAAAATTCCCTCAAGTTTAACTACTTCAAAAATTGTCGTTAAATAATTTCTTTTCGAGTTTTTCGTCACATCACAGCCTATTTAGCATTTTTATGGGAAACGAATAAATTGAAAGAAGATTTTCTACTATTGATTTAGCAATTACTTAAGCGTAAATAGCATCTGAATAGAAATCCTTAATCGTTTTTATAATCGTCATTTAAGGAAATTGAAAAATCTAAATGGTTTGGTTTTCCGGCAATGTCTATCGTTAAATCTAAGAAAGTTCTTTTCATACAAAAGTTTCATACTTGTGCCGTTAGACGATTTTACAGATAATGCTAACTTTTCCGTGCTTAGATTATAAATTCTTTCAATTTCGTCTCGACTATCAGAAATATTTCGTAAAATTTCATTTTCCAAAGTAAATGGAGTCATTTCCAGATTTAAAAGCTGTTTTTTATATCGATTATCGAAGTACTTAAGTTATCCGAAATTCCATCTTATTTCCATGAAAGAAATAATTTAAGAACATGTTGTTATGGTTATTTCTTTTACCGGAAATTTTGTGTCGCAATAAAGTTATTTATTGGGATGTAAATAAATTTTTGAAAATAATAAATTAAGCCAGTTTTGTCGGGGAAAACTCTTAGGAGTTTTGTTCGATAAAATGTTTTTGGGGGAATAACAAGATCGACCAAAGAATAATGTAGGTTTTAAGAGGCATACAGGTATGTTAAGCCATTGAGATTATACGCTTACAATATGTTTTTTAATTAATATCTTTTTTTCCCTTTTTTATGTGATAATATAAAATTTTTGATGATCACTAGCATTGAATAACATGTAATTAGTAAGATATACTATAGTCAGGGCTGGGATTTGGACAGGATAGGCTATTTTGACCGATCGAAACCGTCTAAAACTGTTCTAAAGCGTCCGAAGTTGTCTTAAATTGTCCAAAAGTATGTAAAAGGTAAAGAGGATGATATCTAATCTATTCGTATTTACTGCAATATTAGTAATGCATTAATTAGTTGTAGCCGATGAGTATTCGATTGTATTTTTCTAAAAATTGTCTTTTAAAGGGGAAAGAAACATAAAACTGATTTAATAACTTCTTTCTGTAGTAGTTGGTATTGTTCACTGCTGTGCTCTTAGGTGGGAAACTGGGAGACTAATTCATATCAGGTACCTACTCAAATTAATAAGGCAACGTTAGAGCTTTCAAAGTCATTCTTTTACCTGTTTTTCTGTATAGCAGACACTGGTTGTGAGGTGGGCGGACGAACTTCGAAAAGACTTTGCCTCAATCAATGCCAAAGACAGGAAAGTGGTTGCACACAGAAGGAAAGAATGGTCTCGTCTTCTTAGGAAAGCCTAAGTTCATCTAGGAGTGTCGAGCTACTGATAATGATGCTGATGTTGCTAATGATGATGATGATAATGAGACACTGGCTATTACGCTACGTAATTAAATTTATGCATAGGAAGTGACGTAAATTTGTACTACACGAAAATTTTAAATTTTATAAAGAGTATGAAACTGTAGTTGAATAACGAAACAAAAATGCAATGCAAAATT